>NW_024070190.1:7738553-8006835 GCF_014754425.2 Oryx dammah
ACTGAAATTCCATCACCTCCACTAGCTTTGTCCGTAGTGATGCTTTCTAAGGCCCACTTGACTTCACTTCCAGACGTCTGGCTCTAGGTGAGTGATCACACCATCGTGATTATCTTGGTCGTGAAGGTCTTTTCTGTACAGTTCTTCTGTGTATTCTTGCCACATCTTCTTAATATCTTCTGCTTCTCTAGGTCCATATGATTTCTGTCCTTTATTGAGACCATCTTTGCATGAAATGTTCCCTTGGTATCTAATTTTCTTGTGCTCAGTCGTGTCCGACTCTTTGCGACCCCTTGGACTGTAGCCCACCAGGCTCCTCCACCCATGGGATTCTCCAGAAAAGAATACCGGAGTGGGTTGTCATTTCCTTCTGTAGGGAATCTTTCCAACCCAGGGATCAAACCCAGGTCTCCTGCATTGCAGGCAGATGCTTTAATCTCTGAGCCACCAGGGAAGCCCCGAAGAGAGATCTCTAGTCTTTCCCATTCTGTTGTTTTCCTCTATTTCTTTGCATTGATCGCTGAGGAAGGCTTTCTTATCTCTCCTTGCTATTCTTTGGAACTCTGCATTCAGAGAGCACCAGGCTGCGATGGCACAGGTGCGGCTGAGAGGAGCTTCCCTACGTCTGAGGTCAGGAGTGGCAGCTGAGAGGAGCTACCCCACGTCCAAGGTCAGGGGCAGCGGACGAGAGGAACTATCCCATATCTGAGGTCAGGCACAGCAGATGAGAGGAGCAACCCCACGTTCAAGGTCAGGAGGAGCAACTCGTCCAAAGTAAGGAGCAGCAGCTGCACTTTGCTGGAGCAGCCGTGAGGAGATACCCCACGTCCAAGATAAGAGAAACCCAAGATGGTAGGCGTGGTGAGAGGGTATCAGAGGGCAGACACACTGCAGCCATAATCACAGAAAACTAGCCAATCTGATTACACGGACCACAGCCTTGTTTAACTCAGTGAAACTAAGCCGTGCCCTGTGGGGCCACCCAAGACAGACGGGTCATGGTGGAGAGGCCTGACAGAATGTGGTCCACTGGAGAAGGGAATGGCAAACCACTTCAGTATTCTTGCCTTGAGAACCCCATGAACAGTATGAAAAGGCAGAATGATAGGATACTGAAAGAGGAACTCCCCAGGTCAGTAAGTGCCCAATATGCCACTCGAGATCAGTGGAGAAATAGCTCCAGAAACAATGGAGGGATGGAGTCAAAGCAAAAACAATACCCAGCTGGGGATGTGACTGTGATAGAAGCAAGTTCTGATGCTGGAAAGAGCAATATTGCCTCAGTTCAGGTCAGTCGCTCAGTCGTGTCCGACTCTTTGCAACATCATGAATCGCAGCACGCCAGTCCTCCCTGTCCATCACCATCTCCCGGAGTTCACTCAGACTCACATCCATCGAGTCTGTGATGCCATCCAGCCATCTCATCCTCTGTCGTCCCCTTCTTCTCCTGCCCCCAATCCCTCCCAGCATCAGAGTCTTTTCCAATGAGTCAACTCTTCGCATGAGGTGGCCAAAGTACTGGAGTTTCAGCTTTAGCATCATTCCTTCCAAAGAAATCCCAGGGCTGATCTCCTTCAGAATGGACTGGTTGGATCTCCTTGCAGTCCAAGGGACTCTCAAGAGTCTTCTCCAACACCACAGTTCAAATTCATCAATTCTTCGGTGCTCAGCCTTCCTCACAGTCCAACTCTCACATCCATACATGATCACAGGAAAAACCATAGCCTTGACTAGATGGACCTTAGTCGGCAAAGTAATGTCTCTGCTTTTGAATATACTATCTAGGTTGGTCATAACTTTTCTTCCAAGGCGTAAGTGCCTTTTAATTTCATGGCTGCAATCACCATCTGCAGTGATTATGGAGCCCCCCAAAATAAAGTCTGACACTGTTTCTACTGTTTCCCCATCTATTTGCCATGAAGTGATGGGACCAGATGCCATGATCTTCATTTTCTGAATGTTGAGCTTTAAGCCAACTTTTTCACTCTCCTTTTTCCCTTTCATCAAGAGGCTTTTTAGCTCCTCTTCACTTTCTGCCATAAGGGTTGTGTCATCTGCATATCTGAGGTGATTGATATTTCTCCTGGCAATCTTAATTCCAGCTTGTGTTTCTTCCAGTCCAGCATTTCTCATGATGCACCCTGCATAGAAGTTAAATAAGCAGGGTGACAATATACAACCTTGACGTACTCCTTTTCTAATTATTGCATAGGAACCTGGAATGTTAGGTCCATGAATCAAGGCAAATTGGAAGTGGTCAAACAGGAGATGGCAAGAGTGAACATTGACATTCTAGGAATCAGCGAACTAAAATGGACTGGGATGGGTGAATTTAACTCAGATGAGCATTATATCTACTACTGTGGGCAGGAATCCCTTAGAAGAAATGGAGTAGCCATCATGGTCAACAAAAGAGTCCAAAATGTAGTACTTAGATGCAATCTCAAAAACGACAGAATGATCTCTGTTCATTTCCAAGGCAAACCATTCAGTATCATGGTAATCCAAGCCTATGCCCCAACCAGTAACTCTGAAGAAGCTGAAGTTGAACAGTTCTATGAAGACCTATAGGACCTTTTAGAACTAACACCCAAAAAAGATGTCCTTTTCATTATAGGGGACTGGAATGCAAAAGTAGGAAGTCAAGAAACACCTGGGGTAACAGGCAAATTTGGCCTTGGAATACAGAATGAAGCAGGGCAAAGGCTAATAGAGTTTTGCCAAGAGAACACACTGGTCATAGCAAAGACCCTCTTTCAACAACACAAGAGAAGACTCTACACATGGACATCACCAGATGGTCAACACTGAAATCAGATTGATTATATTCTTTGCACCCAAAGTTGGAGAAGCTCGATATAGTCAGCAAAACAAAACCGGGAGCTGACTGTGGCTCAGATCATGAACTCCTTATTGTCAAAGTCAGACTTAAATTGAAAAAAGTAGGGAAAACCACTAGACCATTCAGGTATGACCTAAATCAACCCCCTTGTGATTATACAGTGGAAGTGAGAAATAGATTTAAGGGACTAGATCTGCTAGACAGAGTGCCTGATGAACTATGGATGGAGGTTCATGACATTGTACAGGAGACAGGGATCAAGACCACTCCCATGGAAAAGAAATGCAAAAAGGCAAAATGGCTGTCTGGGGAGGCCTCACAAATAGCTGTGAAAAGAAGAGAAGTGAAAACCAAAGGAGAAAAGGAAAGATACAAGCATCTGAATGCAGAGTTCCAAAGAATAGCAAGGAGAGATAAGAAAGCCTTCCTCAGTGATCAACTAACTCTGCTGCTGCTGCTGCTAAGTCACTTCAGTCGTGTCTGACTCCGGGCGACCCCATAGATGGCAGCCCATCAGGCTACCCCATCCCTGGGATTCTCCAGGCAAGAACAGTGGAGTGGGTTGCCATTTCCTTCTTCAATGCATGAACGTGAATAGTGAAAGTGAAGTCGCTCAGTTGGAGTATCAGGTAGTGAGAACTCACACAGAGAAAACCACCTGAATACAAGACCCTGCATCACCCAACCACCAGTAGCACCCTGTGCAGGATGGCTCATCTAAACAACAAACAAAAATACAAGCCCAGTCATCAGCAGACAGGATTACCACGTCACTCAGCCTTGCCCATCAGAGGAAAAAGAAACAAACAGAAACTCAACATAAATTTCACCCTATACAAAGCTCACACAAACCACTGGACCAATCTTAGGAGGGCAGAAACCAAAAGGAAGAAAGAATTCAACCTTCATCAAAGAAAAAATTCAACTTTCCTGGAAGGGTGGGAAAGGAGACCTCAGACACAATAACTTAAAAATACTGAAAAGGCAGAGAAATACTGCACAAATGAAGGAACAAACTAGAAACACAGAAATCCAAATAAATGAAGAGGAAATAAGCAAACTACCTGAAAAAGAATTCATAATAATGAAAGTAAAGATGATGAAAACCCTTGGAAACAAAATGGAGAAAATGCAAGAATCATTTAACAAAGATCTAGAAGAATTAAAAAATAAACATACAGAGACAAACAACACAATTACTGAAATTAAAAATATTCTAGAAGGAATCAATAGCAGAATATCTGAAGAAGAACGAATCAGTGAGCTGGAAGATAAAATGGTGGAAATAACTTCTGAAGAGCAGGATAAAGTAAAAAGAATGAAAAGAGAGATCTCTGGGACCATATCAAATGCACCAACATTCAAATTATAGGAGTTCCAGAAGAAGAAGAGAAAAAGAAAGGGTATGAGAAAATTTTTGAAGAGATTATACTTGAAAATTTCCCCAACATGGAAAAGGAAATAGTCAATCAAGTCCAAGAGGCACAAAAAGTCCCAAACAGGATAAACATAAGGAGAAACATGCCAAGACACATACTAATCAAACTAACAAGACTAAACACAAGAAAGAATCTTAAAAGCAGCAAGGGAGAAGCAACAAGTAACATACAAGGGAAACCCCATACGCTCATCAGCTGATCTTTCAGCAGAAAATCTGCAGGCCAAAGGGGAATGACAGGACATTTTTAAAGTACCGAAAGGGAAAAATCTACAACCAAGATTACAGTATCCAGCAAGGATCTCATTCAAAACTGATGGAGAAATAAAAAGCTTTTCAGATAAGCAAAAGTTAAGAGAATTCAGTACCACCAAACCAGCTTTATAAAAAATGTTAAAGGGACTTATATAGTCAAGAAATACAAGAGAAGAAAAAAGATCTATAAAATCAACCCAAACAATTAAGAAAATGGCAATTCAGTTCAGTTTAGTCACTCAGTTGTGTCTGACTCTTTGCGACACCACGGTCTGCAGCATGCCAGCCCTCCCTGTCCATCACCAACTCCCAGAGTTTACCCAAACCCATGTCTGTTGATTCAGTGATGCCATCCAACCATCTCATCCTCTGTCGTCCCCTTCTCCTCCCGCCTATTTTTCCCAGCATCAGGGTCTTTTCAAATGAGTCAGTTTAACATCAGTCCTTCCCATGAACACTCAGGACTGGTCTCCTTTAGGATGGACTGATTGGATCTCCTTGCAGTCCAAGGGACTCTCAAGAGTCTTCTGCAACACCACAGTTCAAAAGCATCAATTCTTTGGCACTCAGTTTTCTTTATGGTCCAACTCTCACATTCATACATGATCACTGGAAAAACTATTCCCTTGACTAGACTGACCTTTGTTGGCAAAGTAATGTCTTTGCCTTTTAATATGCTGTTTACGTTGGTCATAACTTTCCTTCCAAGGAGTGAAAATGGCAATAGGAACATATATATCAATAATTACTTTAAATGTAAATGGATTAATGCTCCAACCAAAAGACAGACTGGCTGAATGGATGCAAAAACAAGACCTGCTGTCTACAAGAAACCCACTTCAGTCATCAAGACACATGTAGACTGAAAGTGAGAGAATGGAAAAATATATTCCATGCAAATGGGAAGCAAAAGAAAGCTGAAGTAGCAATCCTCATATCAGACAAAATAGACCTTAAAATAAAGAAGATTACAAGAGATAAGGAAGGACACTACATAATGATCAAGGGATCAATCTAAGAGGAAGACATAACAGTTGTAAATATCTATGCATCCAAAATAGGAGCATCTCAATATATGACAAACACTAGCAGACATAAAAGGAGAAATTGAGAGTGACACAATAATAGGAGACTTTAACATCCAACTCACACAAATGGACAGCTCATCAAAACAGAAAATTGATAAGGAAACACAAGTCTTAAATGATATGTTAGATGAGATGGATCTCATTGATATCTTCAGGACATTCCATCCAAATGCAGAAGAATACACCTTCTTCACAAGTGCACATAGAACATTCTCCAGGATAGACCACATCTTTTCTCACAAATCAAGCCTCAGTAAATTTAAGAAAATTAAAATTGTATCAAGCATCTTCACCAACTACAACGCTATGAGACTAGATATCAATTACAAGAAAAAAATTGTAAGAAACACAAATACATGGAGATTAAACAACACGTTTCTAAATAACCAACAAGTTATTGAAGAAATCAAAAGGAAAATTTAAAAATTTCTAGAAACAAATGACAATGAAAACTTGACAACTCAAAACCTATGGAATGCAGCAAAAGCAGTTCTAGGAAGGAAGTTTATAGCGATACAATCCTACCTCAAGAAATAAGAAAAACATCAAATAGACAACCTAACTTTACACCTAAAACAACTGGAAAAAGAAGAACAAAACCCCCCAAAATTAGCAGAAGGAAAGAAATCATAAAGATCGGAGCAGAAAAAAATGAAAAAAAAAATGAAAGAAACAATAGTAAAGATTAATAAAACCAAAATCTGTTTCTTTGAGAAGATAAACAAAATTGACAAACCTTTAGCCAGACTCATCAAGAAAAAAAGAGAGAAGAATCAAATCAACGAAATTAGAAATGAAAAAGGAGAGGATACAACAGACGATTCAGAAATACAAAGGATTGTAAGAGACTATTATGAACAACTACATGGCAATAAAATGGATAACCTGGAAGAAATGGACAGATTCTTAGAAAAGTTCAATCATCCAAGACTGAACCAGGAAGAAACAGAAATTATGAACAACCAAATTACAAGCACTGAAATTGAAACTGATAAAAAAAATCTTCCAAAAAACAAAAGCCCAGGACAAGAGGGCTTCACAGGAGAATTCTGTCAAATATTTAGAGAGGACGTAATGCCTATCCTTCTAACACTCTTTCAAAAAATTACAGAGGAAGGAACACTTCCAAACTCATTCTATGAGACCACCATCACCCTGATACCAAAACCAGACAAAGACAACGCAAAAAAAGAAAACTACAGGCCAATATCGCTGATGAACATAGATGCAAAATTTCTCAGCAAAATTTTAGCAAACAGAATTCAGCAACATATCAAAAAGCTCATACACCATGATCAAGTTGGGTGCATTCCAGGGATGCAAGGATTCTTCAATATACACAAATCGATCAATGTGATACACCATATTAACAAATTGAAAGATAAAAAACATATGATAATCTCAATAGATGCAGAAAAAGCTGCTGCTGCTGCTGCTAAGTCACTTCAGTCATATCTGACTCTGTGCGACCCCATAGACAGAAGCCCACCAGGCTCCCCCGTCCCTGGGATTCTCCAGGCAAGAACACTGGAGTGGGTTGCCATTTCCTTCTCCAAAGCATGAAAGTGAAGAGTGAAAGTGAAGTCACTCAGTCGTGTCCGACTCTCAGCGACTCCATGGACTACAGCCTACCAGGCTCCTGCATCCATGGGATTTCCCAGGCAAGAGTACTGGAATGGGGTGCCATTGCCTTCTCTGGCTGAAAAAGCCATTGATGAAATTCAGCACCCATTTATAGTTAAAACTCTTCAAAAAATGGGCATAGAAGGAAACTACCTCAACATAGTAAAGGTCATATATGATAAGCCTACAGCAAACATTATTCTCAATGGTGAAAAACTGAAAGTATTCCCCCTAAGATCAGAAACAAGACAAAGGTGTCCACTTTCATCACTGCTGTTCAACATAGTTCTGGAAGTCTTAGCTACAGCAATCAGAGAAGAAAAAGAAGTTAAAGGAATCCAGATTGGAAAAGAAGAAGTAAAGTTCTCACTATTTGCAGATGACATGATACTGTACATAGAAAACCCTGAAGATAGTATCAGAAAATTACTAGAGCTAATCAGTGAATTTAGCAAAGTTGCAGGATACAAAATCAATACACAGAAATCACTTGTATTTCTATATACTAACACTGAAAAATCAGAAAGAGAAATTAAGGAATCAATCCCATTCACCATTGCAACTAAAATAATTAAGTATCTAGGAATAAACCTACCTAAGGAGATAAAAGAACTGTAAACAGAAAATTATAAGACCCCAATGAAGCTGGAATCAAGATTGCCAGGAGAAATATCAATCACCTCAGATATGCAGATGACACCACCCTTATGGCAGAAAGTGAAGAGGAACTAAAAAGCCTCTTGATGAAAGTGAAAAAGGAGAGTGAAAAAGTTGGCTTAAAGCTCAACATTCAGAAAATGAAGATCATGGCATCTGGTCCCATCACTTCATGGCAAATAGATGTGGAAACAGTGGAAACAGTGTCAGACTTTATTTTGGGGGGCTCCAAAATCACTGCAGATGGTGATTGCAGCCATGAAATTAAAAGACACTTACTCCTTGGAAGAAAAGTTATGACCAACCTAGACAGCATATTGAAAA
The DNA here is from genome assembly GCF_014754425.2 of Oryx dammah. Classification (NCBI taxonomy): domain Eukaryota; kingdom Metazoa; phylum Chordata; class Mammalia; order Artiodactyla; family Bovidae; genus Oryx; species Oryx dammah. The sequence continues at coordinate 7,746,781 of NW_024070190.1, forward strand.
GCCCAAGACATTACTTTGCCAACAAAGGTCCGTCTAATCAAGGCTATGGTTTTTCCAGTGGTCATGTATGGATGTGAGAGTTGGACAGTGAAGAAAGCTGAGTGCTGAAGAATTGATGCTTTTGAACTGTGGTGTTGGAGAAGACTCTTGAGAGTCCCTTGGACTGCAAGGAGATCCAACCAGTCCATTCTGAAGGAGATCAGCCCTGGGATTTCTTTGGAAGGAATGATGCTGTGGCTGAAACTCCAGTACTTTGGCCACCTCATGTGAAGAGTTGACTCATTGGGAAAGACTTTGATGCTGGGAGGGATTGTGGGCAGGAGGAGAAGGGGATGACAGATGAGATGGCTGGGTGGCATCACGGACTCGATGGACCTGAGTCTGAGTGAACTCTGGGAGTTGGTGATGGACAGGGAGGCCTGGTGTGCTGCAATTCATGGGGTTGCAAAGAGTCGGATACGACTGAGCGACTGAACTAAACTGAATGGAATGAAAGAAATCAAAGACAACATAAACAGATGGAGAGATATTCCATGTTCCTGGGTAGGAAGAATCAATATTTTGAAAAATGACTATAATACCAAATGCAATCTACAGATTCAGCGTGATCCCTATCAAATTACCAATGGCATTTTTCACAGAACTAGGACAAAAAGTTTCACAATTCATATGGAAACACAAAAGACCCCAAATAGCCAAAGCAGTCTTGAGGAAGGAGAATAGAGCTGGAGGAATCAACCTTCCTGACTTCAGATTATACTACAAAGCTACAGTCATCAAGACAGTATGGTACTGGCACAGAAACAGAAATATAGACCAATGGAACAAGATAGAAAGCCCAGGAATAAACCCATGCACCTATGGGTACCTTATTTTTGACAAAGGAGGGATGAAAATACAATGGTGCAAAGACAGCCTCTTCAATAAATGGTGCTGGGAAAACTGGACAGCTACATGTAAAATAATGAAATTAGAACACTTCCTAACACCATACACAAAGATAAACTCAAAATGACTAAAGACCTAAATGTAAGACCAGAAGCTATAAAACTCTTAGAGGAAAACATAGGCAGACCACTTGATGATGTAAATCAAAGCAAGATCCTCTATGACTCACCCCATAGAGTAATGGAAATAAAAACAAAAGTAAACAAGTGGGACCTGATTAAACTCAAAAGCTTTTGCACAGCAACGGAAACTATAAGCAAGGTGAAAAGACAACCCTCAGAATGGAAGAAAATAATAGCAAATGAAACAACTGACAAAGGATTAATTTCCAAAATATACAAGCAGCTCATACAACTCAACACCAGTAAAATAAACAACCCTATCAAAAAGTGGGAAAAAGACCTAAACAGACATTTCTCCAAAGAAGACAAATGGATGGCTAACAAACACATGAAAAGATGCTCAACATTGCTCATTATTAGAGAAATGCAGATGAAAACTATAATGAGATATCATCTCACACCAGTCAGAATGGCCATCGTTAAAAAAATCTGCAAACAACAAACGCTGGAGAGGGTGTGGAGAAAAGGGAATGCTCTTGCACTGTTGGTGGGAATGTAAATTGATACAGCCACTATGGAAGATGGAGATTCCTTAAAAAACACTAGGAATAAAACCACCATATGACCCAGCAATCCCACTCCTAGGCATATACCCTGAGGAAACCAAAATTGAAAGAGACACATGTATCCCATTGTTCACTGCAGCACTGTTTACAATAGCCAGAACATGGAAGCAACCTAGATGTCCATCGACAGATGAATGGGTAAAGAAGTTGTGGTACATATACACAATGGAATATTACTCAGCCGTAAAAAGGAACACATTTGAGTCAGTTCTAATGAGGTGGATGAACCTAAAACCTATTATACAGAGTGAAGTAAGTCAGAAAGAGAAAGATAAATATCGTATTCTAACACATATATATGGAATCTAGAAAAATGGTACTAAAGAATTTATTTACAGGACAACAGTGGAGAAACAGACATAGAGAATAGACTTGTGGATGTGGGGAGAGGGGAGGAGAGGGTGAGATGTATGGAAAGAATAACATGGAAGCTTACATTACCATATGTAAAATAGATCACCAACTGGAATTTGCTATATGGCTCAGAAAACTCAATCAGGGGCTCTGTATCAAGCTAGAAGGGTGGGATGGGGAGGGAAATGGGAGAGAGTTTCAAAAGGGAGGGGATATATGTATACTTATGGCTGATTCATGCTGAGGTTTGACAGAAAACAGCAAAATTCTGTAAAGCAATTATCCTTCAATAAAAAATGAATTAAAAAATATTGTAGTAAGACAATGACATACCAGAATATCTACATGCCTCTCATATATTTACCTATTTGATCACCTCTCTATAAATTAAACTAGTAAAGTACTGACTAGGGTGCAATAAATAAGGCAATGTAAAAAAAAATTAATTAGGCTGCATCAGGTCTTAATTGTAGCATGTGGGATCTTCCTTGTGACACACAGACTCTCGCTGTGGCACTCAGGCTTAGCTGCCCTGCAGCATGTGGGATCTTAGTTCCCCAACCACGGATCAAACCCAAGTCCCCTGCATTGCATTCTTAACCACTGGACCACCAGGGAAGTCCCCAGTGCCCTTTAAATTTCCTTTGGTCTACAGTCTGTGGCCCAGAGTCCTTCCTTCTCGGAACCATTGGTACACCCAGAACTTGCATGTAGTTCTCAAGTGAAAAGTCTCAGTTGAGACAGTGTGTGTGTTTATCCCACCTTGAAGTTCAGCATTGCTGTAGACCTAATTTATTTTATACCCTGGGTTTGAAAAGCGACCTTTTGACAGCAGGGAGAGCTGACCTCCTTACATTGATTGATGAGGGGCTTTTTAAATTCCATCTGACCTCCAGTGCTTGCCCCCACCCACAGGCAAAGGGCTATCTGGTGGTCTTCTCTATAGAAGTTTCCAGAAATGGATAAAAGGACAATTCTGTTTGGAGAGTATTTTGATGTCTTGGTTTCAGGAGTTTTAGAAAATCTTCAGACTCTGAAAAATCTATATTTTGGGATTCAGTTCAAAATGGGGCTCTCAGGTCCCCTGGCGTGAAGGCAGACTCTATAATGACCACACAACCATCAGTGGCCAACAGCGGGCGAGCTCCTGGCTGCCACGGCTCGGCGTTCCCCATCTATAGAACAGGGAAATGATCCCTGATTTATCTTGTAGGGTAGTCCTGAGCATCAGCTAAGAGAAAAGCCCAGAGAAAAGGCACTGCCACAGTGCACCAGGTGTCGTTTAATAAACCTTGGCTTTGGTCGAAGGCTCAGCCTGTTGATCAATTAATTCTGGTTTTCATTTCCTGTTTCCCTGAGAGCCTAGCGCTTTTCGAGAGTTTTTTCAATCCTTCTCCATAGCTGCTGTCCCTCACCTTTTCTTTTTCTCTGCTCTTCTTTTGTCTCGAGCACTGCCCTTTTCCCTCACCCTTGCTGCTGGGGGCAGGAGCCTTCAAACTAATAAGCGCCCTCTTCTCTCCTCCTTCCTGTATCCGTGGCTCCCTCGCAGGAAATTCACCCTGCTCCAGCCAAGGGGTCTGATCCGGGCCCATCTCTTGGTGCCTGTGTGGGGCTGCCCCCTAGGTCACAGGTGCGCCTGGACTTGTGTCCCTCCTGGCTGGCTTGGGATGTTTAGAGCTGTCATATACGATGGCTAGATGGGGGCTATGATTTCTTCACAATGAGATCCAGACAAGCCAAACCACCTGCCTCAGGCCCTCAGACAGTGTGTCTCCAATCTATACTTTGCATTAGCTTCTTAAGCCTTCAGTCTCTGATCACGTCACACTCGTTTATGTGAGTCTCCTCATTTGAAACTTGTGAGAATTCAGTCTAAGCCTTACACAGGTACTCAATCTTTTTTAAAAAAAAAAATTATTTATTTGGCTGCACCAGGTCTTAGTTGCAGCATGCAGGAACTTTAGTTGTCACATGTGAGATCTAGTTCCCTGACCAGGGATTGAACCTGGGCCCCCTGCACTGGGAGCTCCAAGTCTTAGCCACTGGACCACCAGGGAAATCCTGGTACTCAATCTTTTTTCTATCAGATTGAACAGTTAATAAATATTTGTTTCATTTAATGGAAGTCTGAAGAAATAGGTGTATCATGAATGCTCTAGCATAGAAGTTACTTGTGACCAGGCCTAGCCTGTGGCCACAGGGCATGGAACCCCTGATACCCTCCAACCCCCCACTTTTGAGTAGTACCTTATGCCATTTTGTATAGCAGAGAAGGTTAAGGCCAAAAGTGCAGAGAAGGCAAAGGGGTTAATCTTTATCCACAGGCTTCTTCCTTTGCCTCGTGTGCTCTGAAAATTCTGGAAACATTACCTTCAAGTAAGCTTTAAATCATAACATCAACCTGCTCTTCATTCCCATTTACTGTGCTGGCCCCCAGGGATGAAACGGACCATTTTTACAGTGGGCGAGATCCTTCCTAACACATCTTCAGTGGGTCATTTCACCTGTGTAACATCCCTTGTACTGATGACAGGCTCAAGGATAATAGAGGCCTTGATCTTACCCTTTCATGATGCCATTTGTTTCCCACCTTTGGAAACTCAGAATCAAAACATAACCAAATCACGAGGGAACATTTTCTGAGTTTACCGTGACCTCCGGGTTCTTGGTGAACGTGTGGAGCCTGTCACGCGCCTAGGAACCTCACTGTACTGGATCATTAGTTGAAACCGAAACCAGAAGCATTTCTGTAGAGCAGTAGGGCCGCGGCATCCTCTTTTCACTGACACTGAATGCAAAGGGACTCGCTTCTATGTCCTACATGGGATGGTGTCCGTGCTTCTTGGCTGTCTGTGTAAGACGGTCAGCTCAGTTCAGCAGCTCTCTGGGTTGGCTCAGAAGATGATGCTCTGGGTCCCCAGGTTCCCAGCAGTGTTGGGAAGCCGTATTTCCCTCAACCACCAGGCTCATTCATAATTCGAGACCAGCCAACTCCATCTTTATGGATCTACATTAGACATGGGGCTGTTCATTTGCTTAAAATAGAGATACAAGTTCCAGACGAAGAGAAAACTGTCAAGGGTTATTTCTCAACCTCCTTTAAAAGATCTGGAGTTGCCTTTCAAGTCATAGAGACATAATTTATAAGCGTTCACCCCAAACAGGTTTCCAAAAATAGCAGAGCTGTTACACAGTCAAGGTTACCTCAACACTAAGGTCCACGAAGGTTCAGGACATGGGACTTTCCCCTGCAGAGGTGAGATCTTACAGCTTCTATAGCTCTCTGGGGACCTCTCAGGCTGCTACAGGACCTGGGCTGGAAGTAGCCTTGTTTCCATGAATATCAATAACATTGAACATTCCAGGTCAAGCCGGCCTCTCCATCTCCCTTCATGCTCCTCTTTGGAAGTGGACATAGGTCAGGTCATAGGTAGTGGGGAAGAGAAAAGAGCCCTTGTCTCAGTCAGGGCCCACCCACCCTGCCCTCAGTCTGGGCTGCTCACCCTCTGTGGAGGGCTCCTTTCTCTCTCTCAGGTGTGTGGGTTGGGCTCCCTGTGCCACGGAGCTGGTGAGGGTAGTCAGCCATCTGCAGGTTCTGTCTTCCCATCTATACCCTACTTAGTCTGTCCCTTTCAGGGGCCCCCACGTCCCACATCGCAAACCTCTAGGCTGTGGGGTGTCTTGTCAGGTCCCTGAGCAAAGCTGATGCCCCTCCCTTTATACCAGAGCTGTCCAGTCTGGGAGAGCAGAGGATGTGGGACGGTCTGCTGCTCCAGCCTCCTCTATTTCTCAGCAGGGCGACATCTGTTCTCCTTGCCTCCTTTTGTTTTGAACCAATGTGATCCTCTTAGAATACTTGCCATCCCATGTGTCTCAGTCCTTTCAGGCTGTAATTGCTAACGAATTATAGTAGACTGTGTGCCTTAAACAACAGAAATTTATATCTCACAGTTCTGAAGTTTGGGAAATCCCAGATCAAGATGCCAGCAGATTCAGTGTCTAATGAAGACCCATGTGCAGGTTTGTAGATGACTGTCTTCTTGCTGTTTTCTCTTATGGCAGAGAGAGGAGCAAATTCCTGTGTCTCTTACTAAGGCACTAATCTCATTCATCAGGGCACCATCATCATGACCTAATTACCTCCCAAAGGCTCCACCTCCAAATAACATCACATTGGGGGTTAGGGTTTCAACATGTGAACTTTTGGGAGGATGCATACATGCAGTCCATAACATCGTGAGGCAGGTGGAGGGGTGTGGAGTGAAGGCACTTCATCAGAGAGTGAGGGCAGTTCAGGGCACAGAATGGCTAGCATATCACCAAGGATTGCCTCCAAGAGAGGTCATTCATCTCTGAAGCTTAAGAGGGCAGCTGAGGATATTAGTTAAGGGACAGCTAAATACAATCCCCAAGGGATGCTTTACCTGTTCCATTGCCTGTTTTCTTAAGACTCAGTTCAGTTCAGTTCAGTCGCTCAGTCGTGTCCGACTCTTTGCGACCCCATGAATCGCAGCACGCCAGGCCTCCCTGTTCATCACCATCTCCCGGAGTTCACTCAGACTCATGTCCATCGAGTCCGTGATGCCATCCAGCCATCTATCTCATCCTCGGTCGTCCCCTTCTCCTCCTGCCCCCAATCCCTCCCAGCATCAGAGTCTTTTCCAATGAGTCAACTCTTCGCATGAGGTGTCCAAAGCACTGGAGTTTCAGCTTCAGCATCATTCTTTCCAAAGAAATTCCAGGGCTGATCTCCTTCAGAATGGACTAGTTGGATCTCCTTGCAGTCCAAGGGACTCTCAAGAGTCTTCTCCAATACCACAGTTCAAATGCATCAATTCTTCGGCACTCAGCCTTCTTCACAGTCCAACTCTCACATCCATTTTTTTAAAAAAAATTTATTTTTTTTTGGCTGCACTGGATCTTTGTTGCTGCACTGGGTCTTCATTGTGCTTGGGCTTTCTCTAGCTGTGGTGAGTGGGGATACGCTCTAGTTGAGGCTTCTCAATGCAGCAGCTTCTCTTGTTGCAGAGCATGGGCTCTAGGATGCATGGACTGAGTAGTTGCAGAGCATGGGCTTAATTGCCTTGCAGCATGAGGAATCTGGACCAGGGATAAGAACCTATGTTCCCTGCATTGGCAGGTCAGATTCTTAACCATTGAACCACCAGGGAAGTCCCCCATTGCCTGTTATGAGGGCTGGTCTAATGCTGGCCTAGCCTTGCATATGTGTGGATCTGTCCTTGGGATACCTAGTGTGTAATTGTTGATGTGTTCTGTGATGATCTTTGGGTCAGAGGATTCTAGAAGTCTGATCTGGTAACTGGACTAGTCTAGGTGTTCATCTGTGCATTTCTTCCCATGTTCAAAAGACATTTATTAAATAATTGCTGTGTGCTCTTGGGAAACAATATAAAAACAAACATTGGTTGCAGCCTTTGTGTAACTCATAGTCTTAAAGAGACTAGAGGCAAGGAAACAGGTGTATTGGCTAGCTCTTGCTGTGTTAACAAATAACTGCAAAAACCTCAGCAGCACACAACTATACATGTTTATATTCATGGATTTGAGGGTCAGTTGGGGTGGCTCAGGTTCAGTCTATAGGTCTGTGGGTGCTGACGGGGCTCAGTCCTTGCCATAACTGTTCATCGGGGGTCCCAGGCTAAGCGACAGCAATGATCTGGCAGTAGACTCTTCTGATGATGGGAGTACAAAGGGGTGAGTGGAAACATACAAGACTCCCAAGGCCCAGGCTCAGGGCTGCTGTTTGGTCTTTCTGTCCACACACTTATGGCCAATGCAAGTCACATGGCCAAACCTAAAGCCAAGCAGTGGCAAAGAGCATCCTTCCATTGCTGGGCTATGGGCACAGGAAGGCAAGAACAAGGCTGATAATGCGATCTACTACCACACGGGCAATGACCACAGGAGCAGACCACCATGAGGCCTGGGAGTGGTGGTGGGAGTGGTGGGGGCACTAGGGCAGGCCAGCAGGAGGTCACAGGTCAGAGGAGGCATTAACTATGTTAGTTTTTTGGGCTGGGGAAAGCAAGATCATGCAAGGTCTGTATGGGTGCAGGTTCCTAGCTTTGGGACCTCTGGGTGCCTATGGCTATGTGAATTCCAGCATCCAAAGGGTGCCCGGGGACCAGTGTGACTATATTCTTCAGGGCCTTGGCATGTTGCATGGAGGGGAGCCCTGGATTGTCCTGCTCTTGCTCAGGGAAGGGAAGGCTCTTCTTCCTGGCCTTTCTCTTCATAGTGGGCTCTGGACAGCCAAGACTATTTTCAAAACACTGCTAAGGCCTCATTCGCCTTTTTCACTCTCACTTTCTTATGAGTGTACAGAGGAGTTTCCCACTGGCTTCACGATGGGGCAACAGATTGAGTTCAGAAGGAGAAATGAGAGTTGAACCTGGGTGTCCTGCCTTGAAGGCAGATACTTTACCATCTGAGCCACTAGGGAAGCTCTAATATAAATAACACAATTATATGATAAATAATAATTATATTATGAATAATAAGTTCATAATAAGAGAAACATTAACTCAAAGTCTATGAAACGTAGAGGAAGAATTTACCCTGAAAGTGAGGAAAGAGGAAGAGAAGACAGTGGTATTTAGAAGAAATAGCTTCTCTGGGGTGTGGCCCTGAACCCCCATCTGAAAAGGCTGGAGGTGGGTTTTTACAGCTGGTCCAGTGGTTGGCTATGCAGGGGCCTCACCTCCGCCAGTCTTGGTTTAGGCAGGATTCAGAATGAGAGTGCTTTTTCCACCCTTGCTTATCCAGCCCAAGCCTTGGGGCACAAGCGTGCGTGAAGGGGCTTGACTTTCCCTGACAGAACTCTGGTGGCTGCTTCTGAAAAGCAAAACACAAAGGAAATACCCACTCTGTCCTGGACGGAGCAGAGCTGCCGCCTCTCCCTCTGTGGCTGCTCCCTGCTGTCTGCTTCTGAGTAACTGCTTCTTTGGCTGATGGAGTGAAACCAAGAGACGTCTTTGACCTCGGGGTATTTATAGCCAGGAAGTAGGAAAGTATCACGAGTAAAACCAGAGAGGGGAAACCATACGAGGTCCCCTGGGAAACGGTTCGAGTTTGTGTAAGCGTGTGTATGTGTGTGTGAGAACGATTTGGTCAAAGTCTTGATTAGAAGGAAGCCTGCATGGCTAGGTCAAGTGAAAGATCAGCATCTTTTGCCTGTTCTGAACTTAGTCTCACTATCTGTGAGATGGGACGAGTGCTTGTTCTGTGCGGCCCCTCTTGGGCACATAAGCGGGTGGAAGTGACATAATTACAAACTGCTGTCAACATGAAGTGTTCTAGAAGGCTTCCAACCCAATAAGAGAAACCACAGAATTGCTGGCTGAGAGGGAAAAATATGTTTAAACATCAACAGTTCAACTATCTGTGGCATCCCAAGCCTTCCTTCAAGTTTCTCTTGTCATGATGTAGTAACAGCTGAGAACAGTCAGCCCTGGGGATGAGGAGCTTCAGTCCATTCGGCACAGAATGTCCTTGGCTCCCGGGCGGTTCTCAGACGGAAGCAGCTCTGAGACCTGGGAGGCCCAGCTGGGGGCAGCTCTTGGTGAGGGGCGGGCCATGCTGGTACTGGCAGAGCTGAGCCTTGGGATGGAGCTGGATGAGCAAGGAACTGAGGAGAGGAAGGAACCGGTCTCCAAGGGCCACAGAACAGCTCTTAGGAGGCTGGTGAGCACATCTGGGCCTGACATCCTCTGACCCCCCTTGAAACCGTGTCCCCTCTTGCAGAAGTGCAATGGGGGTGACATCTGCATCAGATGATGAATCATTGCAGAGGTTCCCGGGTAGTGCTGTTGGTAAAGAATCTGCCTGACAATGCAGGAGACACCACAGATGCTGTTTCGATCCCTGGGTCAGGAAGATCCCCTGGGGTAGGAAATGGCAACCCATTCCAGTATTCTTGCCTAGAAAATTCCATGAGCAGCGGAGCCTGGCAGGTTACAGTCCACTGGACTGCAAAGAGTCGGACGCGACTGAGCATGCAAGGTCAAGGCAATCCAGCTTGGCTGTAGACGTACTACTTGGCGTGGAGGGATGGTGACCGTATACCTTTTTGCACAGCTGGGGTGCTATTTTGAAAATAAAAGGAGGTACTGTTACTGATTATTCTGGGTAACGAGAATAAACTGAAATGGCCTGGGTACAGGGAGCATGTGGTCACTCACCTAGAGGTCATGAGAGACACACAGCTTATCCCATGTGCTTTCCCATGGAAAGGCAGCCAGCCACTCCCCCGGGGTTAGAGAGAGTCCCAGTGATTCCTCCTGTGAAGGGCTTGGCCAGTTCTTGTCTTGGGTTTTCTAAGGACAACAGAAGGGTGAATGGGAGGTCTGGTTTAGAGACCCAAGCTGGAGTCCCCACAATCCCTCGCGTTTTCCCAGAGTTTCATACTTTTCAAAAACATTCACAAGATCTACCATTTGATGGGAAAATCTCACCCAACAGAGCAAGAGTGGATATGGCGGCTTGTCATTGAAGGGGTGAGGAACTAGAGGAGCATTTGAGCCCAAAGCCATCAGCCTGCGAGGAGTGAATTCATTTCCCAGTACCTGCCCGAGGGGTGGTTCTCTCCACTAAGCTGCCCATCAGGACAATGGCTAAAGTCTGAATGTCTTATAACGCATTTCTACCCAACTGGTGACCTTTTTATAAAAATTATTACTTACTTATGTTTTGGCTGCATGGGATCATTGTTGCTTGCAGGCTTTCTCTAGTTGCAGAGAGAGGGGACGACTCTCTAGTTGTGCTTGGGCTTCTCATTGCGGTGGCTTTTCTTGTTGCAGAGCACGAGCTCTACAGGGCGGGCTTCAGTAGTTGCGGTGCATGGGCTTAGTTTCCCCTCAGCATGTAGAATCTTCCTGGAGCAGGGATCGAACCCATGTCCCCTACACTGACAGGCGGATTCTTAACCATTGGGCCACCAGGGAAGTCCTCGGCTGGTAACCTTTGAGAGAGTGCACAAAATCAGAAAGGACAAATCCCCGCTGTGCTTGGAGCAGAGAAGCCCTTTGAGATGGAGAGGGGAGGCTAGGAGCCTGTCCGGACGTGCAACCAGGCCTCCACCCAGGTCTTTTGGTGTCCCTGTGGTTTTACAATGGCAGCCGAGCCCAGAGCCTGTCAGTTAGAGGCCAGGGGGGCAGCTGGATGCAGAATGCATCACTCCATCCTACTCAGGAGAGGAACTTACAAACCCTGTGATTTCAGGGAACAGCAGGAAGTCAGAGCTGAAAGTGGCCTTGAGAACCACCTCCTCCAGCTTTTTAATCTAAAAGTTGAGGAACCTGGGGGACTTCCTCGTGGTCCAGTAGTTAGGAATCTGCCTTGCAATGCAGGAGACTTAGGTTCTATCCCTGTTCAGGGAACTAAGATCCCACGTGCTGAGCAGCAACTAAGTGTGTACATTGTAAGTAGAGAGTTAGTGTGCTGCAGCAAAAGATCCTGGGTGCTGCACATAAGGCCTGATGCAGCCAAATAAATAAATAAGTAAATATTTTAAAAAGGTGAGGAATCTGATGTGTAGAGGTGGAGGAGGAGGCCAAGCATGTTTATTTCATGCCAAGCATCTCACTTGCACGAATCTCAATTCCTTTGCAAAACCTTCTGAGATCGGAAATCTCATCTGAGATGAACTCTGTTGCTCGAACTAGTTAAGTTGGTAGGCAGGATTTGAACTCAGGCCTCTGCCTACTCCGAACCCACGCTTTTTTTACCCAAGGCCCTGCCTTCCCCTGAGGTGCTTTGTCTGGAAGTGGTCAGGCCAAGCTGAAGGGGACACTGACCCCGGTCTAGATCTTTTTTAGGTCAACTCTCATTGTAAATATTTTCCCTTTGATTTTGCAACCCTCAGCAATTACTTACCAGGGCTGCATGGTGAAGATAAGCTTATAAGAGAGGAACCTCTTGCCTCGCTCGAGTGAACCATGGTGGTTTCAGGAAGACTCTCAGGTCGTTCAGGGCAATTAACCGCAGCAATGAACACCAAGTCCACTCTGGAGATATGACCAGGGTTCACTGTCCTGTGATCTCAGAAAAACTGGGTGAGTCAGAGGCAAATCAGGCCTGAGATGAGGTGGTAGGATGTTTTGGCAGGGCCTGAAAGCCCACCCCACTCCAGCAGAGGCCCCTCCTGGCCCCTGGGGAGGTGAACAGTTGCGGGATTGCACTGACAGGCCAGCAGCAGCAGATTTAGCCCGCCAGGTAGCCCCACTCCCTCGCAGAGACAGTGCCAGGCAAGGTGGGATCCTGTCTGGGGATAGGAGGGGGGATGCAGAGAGGCAGGTGGATGCGGTCCTGGGCTAGTGACCCCAAGGCTCACTCTCGTGTGGTCATCTCTGATCTATTTTCTCTGGAGATGCTGGAGAATCCAGAGGAGAAGGGTCTACATTCCCAAGAAGACCATGTGTCCCCAAGAAGGAAGCAACAGTGCCTCACATGGGGCTGGTGGTCTGTCTGGACGGAGACTGGGTCCACCAATGAAGGGTTCAGGGGACTGTCCTTGAGGCAAGAGTCAGCACTGAAGGTCCTGGTGCCCTCCCCCTCTGCCTGCATTCAGGGTCCGGTATTTATAGTCATCTGCCTTCTCTCTTGGCTCAGCACTTACCATATCCTTGAGAAACAGGCCAACACAGGTGGATCTCTACCCACCAGGCTGATGTTTGGAGCTCTGATCCACACAGGGGCAAACAAACCAGGTTCCTGAGCTCACTCAAGGGAGCCAGAACTCGCTTGAATGAACTTTTTGGCCAACTCAATACATACTAGATTCTGCATCTCTAAAAAAGACAGACATTTCAGATGTCATAATATTACTGTTCGAGACCTAAAAATATAAATCATTCCTTGCTTTCACCCATTACCTAATCCAGATGGAAATTTCTCCGATTACCCCATTTTTTTTTTCTAACGGTCTATTCTTTTGAATCAAGTCTGTCATTTGAATTGGTTGAGGTTTTTAAAGGAATGAGGCCAGTGCTGCAGAAACCCCCAGACCTGGCTTTTGCCTTTCTCTCCCACACTGATGCTCAGCTTACAGTCCTTATTACAGCTGCCCTCAGTTGTGTCCACAGCTGAACTGGCCTTTCTGCTCCGTCTGCATCGTGAGCTTTTCTTGGGGACAGGTGCTTTGTATTCCTTGTGGTTCCCAAGGGAGTGCATTGTGCATAATAAGTGTTCTGTTTATTCTCAAAACATCACTGTATCAGAGGAATCACAAGGTTTTTCTGTTTGCCAACTTAAAACTTAAGGTCTTGAGATTTTTGAAACCCTTCCATGAATGGGAATTACTGACTGGGTCCAGAGATGTTTGTGCACAGAGCAGAAGGTAGACCAGATAAACTTTATGATCCATGATGACTCTACAATACTGGCTGCTGTTCGACTTTGTCCTCCAACTTTGCTCTGGGATTCATCAATATTCTGGTGGTTAGATTCCACAGGGTGGCATGATCTGAGAAAGAAGATTTGGACACACTTTCTTGCCACCACTTTTTACAGCTTGGCAAGGGGCAGAAAGGGTGCCCTCCCCTCCTTGGTTGCTGTGTCATTTAGTGAGATTGCTCGGAGCCAAGGTCTTGGTGTGTCTGGGTGGTGGCACCTCCTGCCCCTTGCTCTGCTTTCTGACCCAACTCTCTGATCTCATAGCCTCTGACTTATTTCTAGAGGTGTAATCTATATGCCATGTTGCAAGCGAATGAGAAAATATGGCTTGGATTATGGAGTGTAGGATTTTATTTGTTCAACAAGATTTTTCTGAGAATCTGTCATGTACTAGGTCCTGTCTTCCTAGGTTCTGGGGGTTTCAAGGTGGTCAAGATACACTTTGTTGAGAAGGAGTTCACTGTTTAATGAAAGAGACCATCACTGCCATGGTGGAAGGGAGCCAGGGCGCTATGGAAGACAGAGAAAGGCAACCATTTCAGTCTGGAGAACTTCTTGGAGGAAGCAGATTCTAAGCCAAGTATTGAAAGACATATAGGAATTTGCTGAGAGAAAGGGAAGGAGAAGAAGGAAGAACTTTGCCAGATGTATTTCAAGGAGAGAGAATAGCATGTGGAATGGGAAACCACGTTTACCACATATTTTCAGAGATGTTTGTAATTCACATTTCACAAATAATGAAAAAAAGACCTCAGGGAGGTTAAATGATTTAGCTAAGGTGGGGGTCAGAGAAGAATTAGAATTATGGTCACTGATTCTCTAAGAAGCAGTTTAGCACCCTGATTTTATTCCATGCCCATATAATAGCAGCCACTCCCTCCGTTCAGCAATTGAAACACCTCCCCCACCACCTTGCCTGGAGAATCCCATGGACGGAGGAGCCTGGTGGGCTGCAGTCCATGGGGTCGCTAGGAGTCAGACACGACTGAGCATCTTCACTTTCACTTTTCACTTTCATGCATTGGAGAAGGAAATGGCAACCCACTCCAGTGTTCTTGCCTGGAGAATCCCAGGGACGGCAGAGCCTGGTGGGCTGCCGTCTATGGGCTTGCACAGAGTTGGACACGACTGAAGCGACTTAGCAGCAGCGGCAGCCTCCATTTGTGCCAGGCATGAAAGACTAGGCCAGGAGTGTTCAAGGGGTACACAGTTGCTGCTTTGGGGTAAGGAGGGTTAGGCTTTGTCCAAGTTTGGGCAGAATCACAGGGCTCCTTCACAGAATCCTCATGACATACCTGGAGACTGGAAATCCTATCTTAGGGAATGGGAAATTTCCTCTTCCTAAAGTTAATGCACACTGTTTTATATTGGCTGCTTTTGAACTGTGGTGTTGGAGAAGACTCTTGAGAGTCCCATGGGCTGCAAGGAGATCCAACCAGTCCATTCTAAAGGAGATCAGTCCTGGGTGTTCTTTGGAAGGACTGATGCTAAAGCTGAAACTCCAGTACTTTGGCCACCTCATGTGAAGAGTTGACTCATTGGAAAAGACTCTGATGCTGGCAGGGATTGGGGGCAGGAGGAGAAGGGGACAACAGAGGATGAGATAGCTGGATGGCATCACCGACTCGATGGACATGAGTTTGAGTGAACTCCAGGAGTTGGTGATGGACAGGGAGGCCTGGCGTGCTACAGTTCATGGGGTCGCAAAGAGTCGGACACGACTGAGCAACTGAACTGAACTGAACTGAACTGACAAACTAGATATACCAGACTACTGACCAGATAAGATTATTTGATGATTTATATATTACACGAAAACTGTTTGTGCTCAGTTGTGTCTGACTCTTTGCGACCCCATGGACTGTAGCCTGCCAGGTTCCTCTGTCCATGGGATTTCCCAGGCAAGGATACTGGAGTGGGTTGCCATTTCATCCTCCAGGGACTTGAAAACTATGGTTTATTATATATACATTATATATATAAATAGATTTGGTTATATATACATATGGTTAATCCAACCACAACCTTAAGGTAGACCATGGTTTTTCTTCTCTTTATCAGATGGTTAAAAAAAAAATCTCCAAAAAATTAGAAGCATTCCTGTAGAACAGATCCATGAGCTCTTTTAAAACCCCTTGACCTTGGAATATTTGGCACTCAAGTGATCACCATAGCAGTAGGCACTTTACTTTGAAGATTTTCTTAATTAGATGAAACAAGGAAGCACATAATGACCCAGTACCTACTACATATCAGACATTATTCCTGAAAGTTCCACACACCATTCTATGTAATTTTCACTAACTGTCAGAGACATTCATTACTAGCCCAATTTTTACACATGAGGGAACAAATATTCTGAGAGGTTAAAGAACTTGTCACAGAATAAGCAGTGAAACTACAATTCTGACCCCAAAATCTGCTCTCCCCTTAGAACCATAATTATATTTCCATACATGAGAGGTGGTGCCTAAGATTTAGTTCTCATGTCAGACTCTCTGGATTTGAACCCCAGCTCCAACACTTACTTACTCTGGACAAGTTACTTAGCTCCTTTTGCCTTGACTTTCCTAGTTGTAATGTGGGTAATAATGCAACTTTTTCATAAGAAGGACTCTGGAGTCAACCCAAGTAAAAGACTCGAAATAGTGCTTGGCGCTGAAACAAATGTTAACTACTATTATAGAGATTGTTGCTTGAAATCAAGCTTACCTTTCACCTTGGTTTGTCTTCTTTGGGGATAGAACAGCATGTTGGCAAACTTTGAGGGCAGCATGGGTTGCCTGGACCAAGCAGCCAGGAAAGCAGTGGAGTGGCCAGGACTGGGCTTCTCCACATCCAGCCAGGAAGGATTAACCAGTGTGCAGGGGGTCCCAGACTCCCTGAGGAGCTGGGCTGCCTCTGCCTGACTGGACCCACCTGATAGGCCAGGGGTGGGTGAGCATAGGGTTTTGGAGACAAGGGATCCTGAAAAGAATTGAAAGTTGAGAATCTCTCTGAATTCACTAATGCCACACTTTCCCAAAGGCCATCTAGGGGATTTAGAGCATGTCAAACCTCTATCTGCTGGGGCAGGTCAAAACTGACCCCAGAATATGCAAGTTCAGTTCAGTTCAGTTCAGTCTCTCAGTCGTGTCTGACTCTTTGTGACCCCATGAATCGCAGCACTCCAGGCCTCCCTGTCCATCACCATCTCCCAGAGTTCACCCAGACTCACGTCCATCGAGTCCGTGATGCCATCCAGCCATCTCATCCTGGGTCGTCCCTTTCTCCTCCTGCCCCCAATCTCTCCCAGCATCAGAGTCTTTTCCAGTGAGTCAACTCTTCGCATGAGGTGTCCAAAGTACTGGAGCTTCAGCTTTAGCATCATTCCTTCCAAAGAAATCCCAGGGTTGATCTCCTTCAGAATGGACTGGTTGGATCTCCTTGCAGTCCAAGGGACTTTCAAGAGTCTTCTCCAACACCACAGTTCAAATGCATCAGTTCTTCAGTGCTCAGCCTTCTTCACAGTCCAACTCTCACATCCATACATGACCACTGGAAAGACCATAGCCTTGACTAGGCGGACCTTAGTCAGCAAAGTAATATCTCTGCTTTTGAATATACTATCTAGGTTGGTCATAACTTTTCTTCCAAGGAGTAAGCGTCTTTTAATTTCATGGCTGCAGTCACCATCTGCAGTGATTTTGGAGCCCAGAAAGTAAGTCTGACACTGTTTCCACTGTTTCCCCATCTATTTCCCATGAAGTGATGGGACCAGATGCCATGATCTTCGTTTTCTGAATGTTGAGCTTTAAGCCAACTTTTTCACTCTCCTCTTTCACTTTCATCAAGAGGCTTTTGAGCTCCTCTTCACTTTCTGCCATAAGGGTGGTGTCATCTGCATATCTGAGGTGATTGATATTTCTCCTGGCAATCTTGATTCCAGCTTGTGTTTCTTCCAGTCCAGCATTTCTCATGATGTACTCTGCATAGAAGTTAAATAAGCAGGGTGACAATAGACAGCCTTGACGTCCTCCTTTTCCTATTTGGAACCAGTCTGTTGTTCCCTGTCCAGTTCTAACTGTTGCTTCCTGACCTGCATACAGATTTCTCAAGAGGCAGGTTAGGTGGTCTGGTATTCCCATCTCTTTCAGAATTTTCCACAGTTTATTATGATCCACACAGTCAAAGGCTTTGGCATAGTCAATAAAGCAGAAATAGATGTTTTTCTGGAACTCTAGCAAAGCCCATATCATAAGCTGACTTGCCCAGGAATTGGTGGCAAAAGTGGGATCTTATCTGTTGAGGATTGGGGGGGATGGTGATGCATAATGAGGGGCCGGAACCTGGAGTCTAGCTTGGCTGAGAGAGCCAGGCAGGGTCCGCAGGGCAGGCAGACAAAAGTCCAGGGTGGTGCTTAGTTGGTATCATGGGAGCTGGTCTGGGCAGAGAAGCAGGTGGCACTGGGCCTGAAGGAGGATGAACTGAGCAACACTGTGAGGGCTTAGGGAGGACAGGCCCCTGGGTCCAGGGAGTTAAGTCCAAGGCAGAGCCAAGGAGGAGCAAACAAGGATAGGTCTGGACCATGACCTTTGGCCCACGTCAGACGAAGCTGGTGCTGGTGGGTGAGGATGGGGGTCCCGGTTACAGAGGGGCCAGCTGCCACTGCAGCGATGGGGCATGAAAAGGGCACTGTGCTCAGGGGCAGAGTCCAGGCCCACACCTAGTTAGATGTACACTTGGGGCCATTTCCTTCAGCCTGGCAAAGCCCCAGTTTTCCCATTATTAATTGGGGATAATGCTATCTGCTTTATGTGGCAAAAGACAGACACTAAAGGAAGGGACAATGCCTGTGCAGCTGCTCAAGGAAAAGGAGGGTGTGGTATGGGAAGGCCCCATCCCAGCCCTTCCCTGCAACCCAGTTATTCCTACCTACTCCTGCCAGCTCCCTGAATCTTATTCTGTAAAAAGGCGTCTAATCTGTAAAACGGAGATAAAAACAACAACCTCACATTGATACCTACCAGGGTTCTTGGCCTTCCCTAAGCAATGAAATTGACTAGAGGCCAGACAAGAAATTCAAGCCTTTGCGGGGGTGAGGGGGTGGCCTCTACTGCAGCCAAGGGGCATGGAAAACAAGTAACGTTTTTCTTTGCTCACTCCGATGGGGAGGCGGGAGAGCTTGTTCTGTATATGGGATGAGGGTAAGGGGGTGCCCAGGGGTTGGGCTGGCTTAGGTGGTTTGCCCACCACTTAGGTGGTGCTGTGTGCAGGGGGCATGTGCAGTACCCTGCTTTTGCTCCCGACAACCTGTTCTTGCTCTCCAGGCTCTTCAAAACTGGCAGTTGGGATTTTTGGTCTCTTTGTATCTTTTGGGTCCAGAATTTGCCCCAATTGTACCTGCCCGCAGTTATTTTTAGTCCCATACAGTTTCTTTGTATCTTGTTGCTCAAGGAGAGGTGTGTCCACGTGCAAGCATAGCAGCACTGCAGCAAAGGGTCCCAGGTCCCCACCAGTCTCAATCTCATGGTGCCTGTGAAGACTTTCGATGCCAAAAATGTTAGAGGCTTTGAGTCTCAGGCAGAGTGGGCGCTCCTTGAGGGCCCGGGGGACCCGGAGGGAGCTAGACCCTGCCTGAGAGCCATGTGCCCTGCAGAAGAGCACTGCTGTCCAGCAGCTCTGAGTGGCAGGGTCTGGGATGCTGCTCAGTGACCAGGCAAGGCCACTCTGTGCTGGGGCCTCATTTCACCTTGAGCAGGTCAAAGCGTGTATGTGTTATGTCGGGTTTCACCTTCCATCAGTTCTCCACCGCACTGAAATACAAGCGTCTCCATCATGAGCTAGGGCAGCTGCCCTGTCTCCTCTGGCGACACCTGCAAGGTGGATCTGAGTACCCCTCAGTGTCCCCACAGGCCTTCCCACTCCCCGGACATGGGACATGGTGGCAGTTAGAGGGACAGGTAATGGTGATATATGCCGAACTTCATCAGCCCGGGAGGCAGGTAGCTTTAATGGCTATCTTGGAGGTGACATTCCATTAGGGGTGATTGAACTTAATGTTAATGGCAGGATGACTTACTGTTTCATCATCCTCTCCCATGCCTGAAGGTCAGTGGGAAAACTTCTTTCCTCCAGGAATGACACTCCAAAATCCATGTAACACCGTGGCAATCTTGCTTAATGCTAAAATACTGAGGGGTCTGGGAACTGTTCTGCACAAACAGATTTGTTTGTCAATGTGAATCTCTCAGTTCAGTGACCCCAGAGCTAGATGGCACAGGGGTCAATGTTGATTCCACCACTCGCTGGCTGTGTGGCCTTGGGAAACTTACTTAACCTCTCTGTGTCTCAGTTTCCTCCTCTGTAAGGTTAGGTGATGACAGTGTGCATTTCCCAGGATCATTGTGCAGATAACACATTTTGGTAGATGTAAAACAGTTCAAACAGTACCTGAAACATGGAGATCACCGTGAAAGTGAAAGGAAAGTGAAAGTCACTCAGTCGTGTCTGATTCTTTTGCGACCCCATGGACTATATAGTCTGTGGAATTCTCCACGGCAGAATATTGGAGTGGGTAGCCATTCCCTTCTCCAGGGAATCTTCCCAACTCAGGGATCGAACCCAGGTCCCCCTTCCCACTGCCGGCAGATTCTTTACCATCTGAACCACCAGGGAAGGGAAAGGAATAAACAGTCATTTACAAAACATGCTCAGACCCACAAGTGAACAAACAGTGGAGCTAAGGTGAAGGGTTCAGGAAGGAGTAGGTGAGTGTGGGAAAGTACCTGAGGGGTGATCAGAGGGGTGTCCGAAAGGCAGGCTCACAGGTTTTGACCAAGTCCAGAATGATATACCCTTGAGTGGAGTTTCCAAATGTTTCCCAAGAGGCAAAGACAATGGGCAAGATGTATTTTTGGAGGCTCTTTTCTGACAGTGGGAATGGAAAGAAATTAATATATATGAGGGCCATTAGGAAGAAGGGACCAGCAGGACCTTGGGGGCTCGTAGGATGTGGGGTGAAGGGGCAGGAGAGGTCTAGGGTGACTTTGAGGTGTCACCACCAGCATGGGAGGAGCTGGCTGGAGGGAGGAGGGTGTATGGGTTTTTGGACAGCAGGAGGACGTGATTGCTGAGGGCCACTCGGGAGCTGGATCAGGGGTGGAGATGAAGATTTGGGAGTCGGCTGCTGACATGAGAGGGGTTCTCAGCTCTTGGGAGGGGGAGAGAGAGGGGAAAGCACAAAGCACTGAGCAGATGCACGGGGAGTATTTATGGGGTTAGAGGCTGACAAAAGAAAGAGTAGAGTGGGAAGAGGCCAGAGGAAGGAACAAGCCGCGGTGCTGGTGGCATCAGGATGAAGGTCATATGCTGCAGAAAGGCCAAGGTGGGGTGATGCAGACGGGCAGGTGCTGCTTGATCAGCCTCTGGGCAGCCAGTCTGGGTACAGTTATAGGGAGGGGCTCGGCAGGAAGGATGCCTTCAGGGTGTTGGGCCGTCTGCAGTGGGATTCAGTTTTAAGAATTTCTGCAAAGTGCCATAAATGACAAGATACTGTCTTCCTCCAAGGCAGAAACGGCAACAGGCTGGGCAGTGAGCAAGTCCCGTTTGTCTATTCACTGGCCTGCCTTCTGAAGGCCAGACCAGGAAATGGTGAACAGATGGAGAGGTTGGGCCTCTTGGTCATGTAATTTTGAGCACTCTGGGTCCCAGTGTCCTGGGGTGGGGGGGTGGTATTTGGACTGAATGGTGCCTGAGGTCCCCTTCTGCCCTCTCTGCCCATGAGCCCCATAGCTAAGTAGTTCCTGTGCTAGGCTGACCTCTGAGGGTCAGGTTCTAATCACTAGAGACCACTTTCATTGGCACTTCAGCCCCCCAGTATGTGTGGGTCATGTAACTCTCACTGTGATAGGAATAACTCATGACTACACAAGCATTTATGGATTGCAGACTACTCATGAATGTGTTCACATGTGAGCTGAGTGTCATCATCTTTTTTTTTTCAACCACTACAAAGCAAAGCTTTACTGTATTTCTCAGTGACTAAACTTAAGAATGTGATGGAATGCAACCAGAGATGATCATACTAAGTAAGTCAGAAAGAGAAAGACTAACACCATATGATACCACTTATATGTGGAAGCTACAAAATCACATAAAGGAACTTATCTATGAAACAGAAACAGAATCTCAGATACAGGGAACAGACTGATGTGGGGGGCGGGGGTTGAGGGGCGGATAGAGTGGGAGGTTGGGGTTAGCAGTAAGCCTTCATGCATAGAGTGGATAAACAGCAAGATCCTATTGTACAGCCCAAAGAACTATATTCAATGTCCCATGATACACCATATTGGGAAAAGGTATGTATGTGTGTTAGTTGCTCAGTCGTGTCTGACTCTTTGTGACCCCATGAAATGTAGCTCCCCAGGTTCCTCTGTCAGTGGAATTCTTCAGGCAAGGATACTGGAGTGGGCTGCCCTTTCCTCCACAAGGGTATCTTCCCCACTCAGGGATCGAACCCCAGTCTCCTGCACTGCAGGCAAATTCTTTACCATCTGAGCCACCAGGGAGTGAGTAAAAGTGTGTAACTGAATCACTTTGCTGTTTAACAGAAACTAACACAACACTGGAAGTCAACTATACTTTGGTTTAAAAAAGACTATGCTAGAGAATATGTTAACAATGCAGATTAAATCTAACAGGGTATAGCATGTATCCATTCCACTGTGAATGGCACAAAGAATTTTTTAAGATAGAAAATTATTTCATAAGACAAAATCACAGTATTCAAAGATGAGTGAGATTCGAGCATACATCTTTGTTACTTTATTGTCCTGTTTACATGGTCAAAAAATTCAAGGTTCAGTAGCTTGACCACACTCACACAGCTAGGCAACGGCAGAGCTGGAATTTGAACCCAGACACTTACACTCTAAGTTTCCATCACGACACACTATTTTAAAATTTAAGTGGATTAGGATAAAATGTTTGAGTAGTGTGAAGAATTTTGTATGACTCCTTGAAATGTTTAGCAAAATTGATATGGCCAAATTTGAGCTCGTTGTGGGGGTATTTGACGTCTCCAGCATGGAAACAGTTGGTTTTAACCTTTTTTTTCCTGTTTGCAGATAAGGAAACACAGCCACCCCAGATCAGCCTTATGCTGCTGCTTCTGAATCTGCTGACTTGGATGGTGGCCGTAGTGACTCATAGGTGCTCAGCTTACAGCTGTCTAGGACCAGTGGGTGATGGTGGATTTCCAACAGTAGCATCTCTGGTTTGGAGTTCCACCTGCACAACTTTCAGAGCCCAAGCCCTCCCTTTCTCTGGAAGTTAAGTGTCTGGAGTGACCTCAAAGATTCTCCTTGGTGGGACATAGCTTTGCACGCAAGCTGTCACTCTGGAGTCCTTTCCTGTTCTGGCTGGGGCTCTGCTGATCCACTGGGTTCCTGTCCTGCTGTTGTGGGTTGGCTTTGATGTGAACTTGAGATTAGCTGCTGGTACACGGAGGTCTGTCTTCCTGGTGTTGACCACTTTCTCTGTGGTCCAATGCTTCCTGATGAAAACGAGGGGTAATCCCCTCCCACAAGTCAAAGAACACTTACTCAGCTACCAAACCCTGGTCATTCTTATTTTTTCTTCAGTATTACAATCTCAAATGTTGCTCATTCCGTTCTTTCAATGTCTCCAGTGCCCCAGGAACTTAGAGTCCCAGGAGTTCAGTTGAAAGACAATACAAGTAAAAAAAAAAAAAGAAAGACAATACACGTGAATGCACCCAGCATTGCACCGCAAATTCTCCCTCTGTCTCTCTATTCAGCACCAGCACTTCAATAGATGGGGAAAACAGGGATGAGGATGAGTTGAGCTGGGTGTGACCTTTGCACCTTGCTTGTGGTATTCCTTGCTTTGTTGCAGAATTGAGTGCTGGCCCCATTATTTGGAAATGAGACAGAAGTCTCTGCGCCTTTGCTGGACAGGCTGTGTATCCCTTGACACATACTTGATACCTAGTGTGCTGTCGCAAGACAAACCCACAAGGATATGGGAATAGAGATGTGTAGAGGCCACATGGTTTTGATGAAACAAATGTCAGCTGTAGCTCTAGAATTTCCTTCTGATGAGATTCCCCATCGTAGACTACATTATTAAAGGCTCCTGGAAGAGTCTTGGCATGTAGGAGGCATTGGATAGATATAGGTTAAACAAATGAACAACTGAGAGAGAATGGCTCCATGTCCTCTGCTCTGCTCAGAGAAACCTGGGGAGGGGGTTGCAATGTGGGGCTCATGCTTTCAGAGGGACTTGGGCAAACTGGAGCAGGAGCATGGGGTAAATGTCAAGCTTGGCGTGCACGTGTATGTGCTCAGTCACTTCAGTCGTGTCCAACTCTTTGTGACTCTAGGGACTATAGCCCATCGGGCTTCTCTGTCCATGGGATTTTCCAGGCAAGAATACTGCAGTGGGTTGCCATGCCCTCCTCCAGGGGATCTTCCCGACCCAGGGATCGAATCCTTGATTCCTCATCTCCTGCAATGCAAGTGGCTTCTTTACCCACTGAGCCACCTGGGAAGCCCCCAGTGTTGATAAAGGGCTTTAAAATCATGTCAAGGGAGGAATGGATAGAGGAGCTTAGGACTATGACTCTGAAGGGCAAGGGCTCATTGGTGCATGGTACCTCTGCAGGCCGTCTTGTGCCAGAGGGATCCAGGGCCCTATCAGGGTCCAGGGTCTGTGGCCGTGGGAGGGACTTCTGGGCAAGGATGTCACGAAGAAGGACGTCATGGCTGCCCAAGACCTGTCATGGTGCCTGGGGTGGAACTGAGCTATGCATCCCAGGAGTAGGCGCAAGGGTGGGAGGACAAGGACTTCTGGAGAGGTGCAGTTTTCTGGACCATGGACCATGCTCTGAGAAGTCCTGGAGGCTGCTGTCTGCTACTTCTCTGCCAGGTAATATCACCGGACTGGATGAAGGAAGGTCCTGTCCTCTGCTGGTTGGCCCAGGACCTCTCCGTGTGTGGTCTGGTTTCTCCAGATGGCAGTGGCATGTTCTCCTTGACTGATGGGTTGCCCTATTCCTTTAGCACTTTTGTGGGAAGCAGAAAAAACACACTGCAGTGCCCTGTCGCCTCTGAAGAGTGGATGAGTCTTTGGCTCCAGGGGACCCAAGATGGTTTTCTCAGTCACTGAGCTTGTGAACCAGGCCTGAGTCATCCTTTCTTCTGCAGGTTTTAATTAGGGGGGGAAAAAGTGCCCTTGCAGAAACTGGCACTGTGAGTTTAGATCTGGAGGGATCTTGGACTTTGGCAGCGCGGGAGGGGAGGGGGCCAGGGGGCGAGGCCCTGCTTAATGCCTAGGGCAGCGGAAGTCCAGCTCCCCCGTCTTGTCTCTAGAATCCCTCTGTATCCCCCACTTCAGGCCAGGTCATCACTTGACCCGGGCAGCACCAGGCGGGTGATAAATCCATGCCACCCATCAGTAACAGAACAAATGCATTCTCCCTAGCCCGGGAACTGGAGCAGTCTGGGAACTGGAGCCTCCCCAAACCAAATCAGCTGGTTGATGTGAACGGAGCTCAGGCTGGTGGGAACAGGACATTTTGTGGAGACACTGGCGTCTGTTCCCTCCCAGAGCCCCACACCCTTCAGCGCTTTTCCTTGAAGTCCGAAATAGCGGAACGAGCGTATTCTTTCCTGGGGCAGCTGCTCTGCTTACTTCCAACATGTTGTGCTTCCAGAGCTCAGAAAATCCGAGGCATCAAAGGAGAGAAGCTGCGAGTGCTCAGCCCGCAGGGACAGGCGGCTTTGGAGACTCCGGTTTGCTTTTTTCTTTCCATGCGCGTCAGATGTGCCGTCTCATCCTGCAGCGCTGGGCCAGCTCTCACTCTTCCGCAAAGCTGTGGCTGGGGCGCCCTTCTGGCTGGAAAAATGTTTAAAGTGGGGGTGACAGGCGGCAGTCCCTGGCGCTGGGAGAGAAACGCAGATAACTAAACCAAACATGAGAGCAGTTGCAGATGTGTCATCCCGACAAGACGCAAGTCAGGTCGGATCTGGGTCCAGCTGTAGCCCTGAAAGCTAGAGAGGGGATATTCTGGGCTTGGGAGCCTTCTCTCTCTTCAGCTGCTTGCAGGAGCCCGTTGTTGAAGTTGATTGATGCCCTAACTCAGTGGCCACGTTGGCTTTAAAGCAGGCATTGGCTGCTCCTCTTGCTGCTTTCATGGCATCCTCTGTTGATTTCAGCTTTTACAAACAGGCAAGGGAGTGCATCCACGTGGGGCCTCCTTCTGGGTTTCCTGGTCTCCTGGGCAGCCATAGTTGTCTGTTCATCTTTGACCTTGCCTTCCTCCAAAGTCAGGTTTAGACTTTGGAAAATGCTTGACAAATGCAAAAACAATAGGTTTAACAGGAGCCTGAGGCATGATTGGGAAAGCTTAATTTAGTTTACTTTTATTTTCGGACAGGTCATTCATTTTCTTGGTTCATAAATCAAAGCTATAAAAATCCTGGCTTCTATTTCTGTTCATCAACCCCAACCCAAGCGGATACTTATATTAGTTTCTTGGGTGTCTTTAACAAGTACAAGCAAATATGTGTGTATTTATGTATTTGAAAACAGATATGTGCTTCCTTTCCTCTTTCCCAGAAAATAAAATGCAAATGGCTCATAAAAGAATGGAAAGCTCCTCAATCTCACTTACTTTAAGAGAAATGCAAATTAAAATGACAATGAAATACTAGCGTGGCAAGGCTGACAGAAGTTAACATTCTATGCAAACTGTTTTGCACTTTGCTCTTTTCACCTAATTGTATATCTTGGAGATCTTTCAAATCGGTGCATAAAGAGTGTCTTCACTCATTTTTACAGCTTTATAGTATCCTATTTATGGACACACCGTAAATTTGTTTAACTAGTTTCCTATTGATGGACCCTTGGGTTTCTTCCAATCTTTTGTTACTATAAACAGTGCCAACCAGGACACTTCCTGTATGTGCTGGTACATCTGTAGGATAAATTTTGGCAAGGAAGACTGTTGGATCAAGGGATAAGTGTGTTTATAGTATTTATAAGGTTTTCCAGATACCTTCAATGGGATTGTGTAGTGTGTACAACCTCTTAGTTCAGTTCAGTCGCTCAGTCATGTCCGACTCTTTGTGACCCCATGAACCACAGCACGCCAGGCCTCCCTGTCCATCACCACCTCCCAGAGTCCACCCAAACCCATGCCCATCGAGTCGATGATGCCATCCAACTATCTCATCCTCGGTCGTCCCCTTCTCTTCCTTTAGTGATAAATAAAGACCCTCCTTCCCCACAGCCTGGTCACAGTGGCATTTCACTGCAGTTTTAATTTGCATTTCTCTTATTCTAAAGTGAAATTGAGCACCATTCAGTTCTTTTAAGAGCCATTTGCCTTTCCTCTTCTATGAGTTGCCTCTGCATATCCTTTGCCCATTGAAACAAAAATTGTCTTATTGGCTTGGACCCTTTTCCTTAATAACTCTGGGAGCTCTTGATATATTAAGGGAAGATTAGTTCTCTGTGATAGGAGTTGTAAATATTTACCCCACAATGTTGTCTTTTGATTTTGCTTATGGTGTGTGTGTATCTAAGTGAAATCAATTTTTAGGTGATAGAATATAGTAATCTTTTTCAGGGTTATGGATTCTGGATAAAAGAAAGGCTTTCTATACTTCATAAAGAAAGCTGAGAACCAAAGAATTGATGCTTTTGAATTGTGGTGTTGGAGAAGACTCTTGAGAGTCCCTCGGACTGCAAGGAAATCAAACCAGTCAGTCCTAAAGGAAATCAGTCCTGAATATTCATTGGAAGGACTGATGCTGAAGCTGAAACTCCAATACTTTGGCCACCTGATGCAAAGAACTGACTCAATGGAAAAGTTGGTCACAACTGAGCTGAACTGAACTGAACTCCCATACTTCAAGGCTCTAGAGTATGTTTGTGTTTTTTTTCTAGTACTTTTATGGTCTCATTTTTTTAATATTTATACCTGTGGGAGTTGATGCTGCAGAATGATCTTAGAACGTGGAGAAAGGCATATTCATCACTCATCTGTTCCCTTGGAGACGGAAGGCAAAATGGAATCAGCAGGTGTCCTCTGATGACCCAGGGACTCCCAGGTGGTGCAGTGGTAAAGAACCTGCCTGCCGGTGCGGGAGATGCGAGAGACATGGGTTCGATCCCTGGGTCGGGAAGCTTCCTGGAGTAGGAAATGGAAATCCGCTGCAGTATTCTTGCCTGGAAAATTCCATGGATAGAGGAGCCTAGCAAGCTACAGCTCATGGCGTCACAAAGAGGTGGATATAACTGAGCACTTATGCACACAGCTGTGATGACCCAGTGAGAGACAGTTACCACAATGGGCTCTGTCTTGGTTGTGGTCTGGGGAGGACTGGGCAGGCCCTACCCCAGCACCGCAGTGCCCTTGGGGTCTCCCGTAGTTTATTCAGCCAAGGACTTGGGGGTTCATCTGAGACTCAGGGACTTTTCAGGGAACAAAGTTTTGTTTCTTTTTCATCTTTCAGTTCAGTTCAGTTCAGTCGCTCAGTCGTGTCTGACTCTTTGCGACCCCATGAATTGCAGCACGCCAGGCCTCCCTGTCCATCACAAACTCCCGGAGTTCACCCAGACTCACGTCCATCGAGTCCGTGATTCCATCCAGCCATCTCATCCTGGGTCGTCCCCTTCTCCTCCTGCCCCCAATCCCTCCCAGCATCAGAGTCTTTTCCAATGAGTCAACTCTTCACATGAGGTGGACAAAATATTGGAGTTTCAGCTTTAGCATCATTCCTTCCAAAGAACAGCAAGGACTGATCTCCTTTAGAATGGACTGGTTGGATCTCCTTGCAGGTCAGGAAGCAACAGTTAGAACCGGACATGGAACAACAGACTGGGTCCAAATAGGAAAAGGAGTACGTCAAGGCTGTATATTGTTACCCTGCTTATTTAACTTATATGCAGAGTACATCATGAGAAATGCTGGGCTGGAAGAAGCAGGAGCTGGAATCAAGATTGCCGGGAGAAATATCAATAACCTCAGATATGCAGATGACACCACCCTTATGGCAGAAAGTGAAGAGGAACTAAAGAGCCTCTTGATGAAAGTGAAAGAGGAGAGTGAAAAAGTTGGTTTAAAGCTCAACATTCAGAAAACGAAGATCATGGCATCTGGTCCCATCACTTCATGGCAAATAGATGGGGAAACAGTGGAAACAGCATCAGACTTTATTTTTTTGGGCTCCAAAATCACTGCAGATGGTGACTGCAGCCATGAAATTAAAAGACGCTTACTCCTTGGAAAGAAAGTTATGACCAACCTAGATAGCATATTGAAAAGCAGAGACATTACTTTGCCAACAAAGATCCATCTAGTGAAGGCTATGGTTTTCCCAGTGGTCATGTATGGATGTGAGAGTTGGACTGTGAAGAAAGCTGAGCGCTGAAGAATTGATGCTTTTGAACTGCGGTGTTGGAGAAGACTCTTGAGACGCCCTTGGACTGCAAGGAGACCCAACCAGCCATAAGAGGGAGAATCTATTATCAATCACTATACATTATACCTGCTTTCATCTGTATATCATCTTATTCTGTCCTCTGAACCATCCTCCATAGGATTCTCTCTAATTTTACAGGTAAAGAGATGGAGGCTCAGGCAGGCAGCTGACTTGCCTAATGCCATTCATTTGGCTAGTAAGCAGATGAGGCAAAGTACAGGTCACAGGACACCTGCTAATTTCATTTTGCCTTCCGTCTCCAAGGGAACAGATGAGTGATGGATCTCCATGCCTTTCTCCATGTTCTAAAATCATTCCACAGCATCAGCTCCCACAGGTACAAACATTAAGGTCCAGAACAGTCTCTGGGCAGCCCGTTCCCCTTCTTTAATGAAAGAAGCTCTGCCTTTACCTGGTATGCTTATGGGTTTCAAATTAAGCTTTGGCTTGAAGAATGGACCTACTGCAAGAGTTTGTCCGCCAGAC
This sequence comes from Oryx dammah, assembly GCF_014754425.2. Classification (NCBI taxonomy): domain Eukaryota; kingdom Metazoa; phylum Chordata; class Mammalia; order Artiodactyla; family Bovidae; genus Oryx; species Oryx dammah. Next base: position 7,776,160 of record NW_024070190.1, read on the forward strand.
AGGGTCATTTTTTAGTGCTTCTCATCCTCAGCAATGGGTTTTGGATTGGCCAGTGCCACCCCACATCACTTCTGTCCCTGCTTCCATGCCCATGACTGTTACCCTCTCTGCCTAGTAGATCTGAAGGGCCCCAGTTCACTGAGGGCATTGCCAGGAGTTGAAAGCTCAGTGGGGGCTCAGGGCTGGGAGCTAGCAATGGCAGCTGCAAAGATGATTCCTCAACTGACTCAGCCCAGCTCTGGGCCTCCTCCAACCCACTGCCACCACTGGTTTCATGCTGGAAGACCCCCAGTACAGTAGAGCTGATGTATTTCTCCAGGGCTGGAATATGGGGAAAAACTGCCGCCAGCCACCGTCTCCACTTTCCCTCCCTCCTCACACCACAACAAAATGTTGTTGGATATCTCCAACCAAAACCAACAGTTACTCAGTGATATCTTTGGTAAGAAGTAGAAACTAAGGGATTACTCAAAATCAAGCTGAGGGACATTTACAGGTATTGATATTTGAGCTTATTATAACTTTTTACAGAGTGAATTTCCTTCTGCATTTAAGGACTAATAGGCTTTGATGCTTCTATCATCATTTCACTTGGTGTTTAAGAATACTAGAAATAAAAACATTTCTAACAACATCATCTTTATCATTATCCTTCAGCATCTAAGTTAGGTGGACTCTATCGTGGATGGTTAAGTCAGCATCATCATTCCTATCACCATTACTAATACAATAATATGGGGTTTAAACAATCAGCCTTCATAGAAGGAGCTCAATGCCAGAGGCCTGATACCAAGCTTGAGAAAACATAGTTTTAGAGAGAGAATGCAAATCAAAACTACAGTGAGATATCACCTCTCACTGGTTAGAATGGTCACCATCAAAAAGCCTACAAATAATTAATGCTGGAGAGGGTGTGGAGGAGAAGGAACTCTCCTGTGCAGATGGTGGGAATGCAAATTGGTGCAGCCACTATGGAGAACACTATGGAGGTCTCCCAAAAAGCTAAAAATAGAGGCACCACATAATCCTGCAGTCCCACTCCTGGGTGTGTACTGGGAGAGAATTTTAATTTGAAAAGATACAGGAACCACAATGTTCATAGCAGCACTATTTACAGTAGCCATGGAAACCACTTGGAAACATTCTAAAAGTCCACTGACAGACGAACAGATATAGATGTGGTACATATATACAATGGCATACTACTCAGCCATTAAAAAAGAGTGAAGTGATGCCATTTTCAGCAACATGTCTGGACCTAGAGATTATGATAATAAGTGAAGTGAGACAGAGAAAGACAAATACCATATGATATCACTTATACGTGGACCCTAAAAAAAAAGCTACGAAAGAACTTACATACAAAACAGAAATAGACTCGTTGTTGTTGTTCAGTCACTAAGTTGCGTCTGACTCTTTGTGACCCCATGGACTGCAGCACTCCAGGCTCCTCTGTTCGCTATCTCCCAGAGTTTACTCAGATTCGTAGAAACAGACTCACAGACATAGAAAACAAATTTAGGGTTACCAAAGGGGAAAGGGTGGGGAAGGATAGATTAGGAGCTTGGGATTAACATAAACATACTTCTATAAATAAAATAGATAACCAACAAGGACCTACTGTGTAGCACAGGGAATTATACTCAATAATTTTTATAGCATATAAGGGAAAAGATGTATATTTATACCTATATCTATACATTGTAAATCAAGTATACTTGAATAAAATTTTAAAAAAGAGGAAAAATGGCCCTCTCCTGAGAGGAGGCCATTTATTTCCCATTCCTTGCAAATATGAAGGCACATTCTAGGACAGCACTGTGCTCTGCTCGCCTGGCATTCCTGAGCAGTTTCAGCTTGTGAGGATCTTGTGTCCTGCGCAGAACCCTGTGGCAGATGGCTGTGTTCAGTGATCAGCCCCTGAGCTGTGTGGGGGCAGGCAGGTGTATTCAGAATCCAGAGCCCACTTTTTCATCTTTGTCCTCTTGTCATGGACGAGGCAGTGCAGGAACCTTCCCATCAGGCTTGATGGGAACAGGCTTAAACTTTGGGGGATAGCGCTGCAAAAATGAGCAATGAGGTATCATGCGGGGTCCATAGCTGGGGACAATTTTTATTCTTTCTATTTAACAAACATTGGATAGTGGTGGTATGTCTGTGACCCTGTCTTAAGTTAGGCTCCTAGCAGCAGACCCTGAGATGAGAATTCCTAAGTAGGTGGTGGGTCAAGGAAGTGCTTCCTGGAGAAATGTGGTGGGCAAGATGGGGGAGTTGGACCAGGAAGGGAGCCCAGCAGAGGGTGGCTCCTACTCAGTCCTTCCTGGGAGCAAGGTTTTCAGTGACCTGGGGCCTATGCTCAGGCAGGCCCTGGCCTGGGACTAATGCTCTTGAAATTCTTAATCACTTTGGAACAAGAGATGTGCATTTTCATTTTGCACTGTGTGTGTGAGTCCCTCAGTTGTGTCTGACTCTTTCTGACCCCATGGACTGGAGCCTGCCAGGCCTCTCGGTCCATGGGATTTCCCAGGCAAGAATACTGGAGTGGGTTGCCATTCCCTTCTCCAGGAGATCTTCCCAACCCAAGGATCGAACCTGAGTCTCCCGCCTTGCAGGCAGATTCTTTACCATTTGAGTCACCAGGGAAACCTTGCAAATTCTGTGTATGGTCTTGGCCACAGGGGAACTCCTGAGTGTGGGTACCTCAGGGCTGCCCCCTCTGGGGGCTGGGGGACCTGAGCTTTATAGTTCTGTCATTAGCTACCAGCACCCCTTAAATATTCCCAAGTTTTTCTGGTTCCTTTTATAAGCAGGCAGAACTACTCTAGGGGCTTTAGGGCAATCCTCTGAAAAAGAGCAGCCAGGGGGTGGCTGCATCTTGAAGGGGTGGCAGCATCCAAATTCCGGGCCGAATTCTTCACACCTCTTGAGGCCAAATTCAGGTCATGTAGTGGCTTCAGTTCTACTAGGAGTCCTCGGTCCTTCTCTTCATCTACTGCTTCTGATTATGGATAAAAAGGGAAAGTGAAAGAATGATAAATAAGGTTAAATAAATGATAAATGATGCCAACTGCTAGGAATGCTGTGATTCTCCTTCCCAGGGGGACAGTTCCTCACAAATCCACTGTGCTCAGGTTGGAACTGTGTCGTTGCACCCATCAGCTTTGCCTTGTGTTCAGTTCAGTTCAGTCGCTCAGTCGTGTCCGACTCTTTGCAACCCCATGGACTGCAGCACACCAGGCTTCCCTGTCCATTACCAACTCCTGGAGCTTGCTCAAACTCATGTCCATTGAGTCAGTGATGCCATCCAACCATCTCATCCTCTGTCATCCCCTTCTCCTCCTGCCCTCAATCTTTGCTAGCGCAGGGTCTTTTTCAATGAGTCAGTTCTTCACATCAGGTGGCCAAAGTATTGGAGTTTCAGCTTCAGCATCAGTCCTTCTAAAGAATATTCAGGACTGATTTTCTTTAGGATTGACTGGTTTGATTTCCTTGCAGTCTGAGGCACTCTCAAGAGTCTCCTCCAACATCACAGTTCAAAAGCATCAGTTCTTCAGTGCTTAGCTTTCGTTATGGTCCAACTCTCATATCCATACATGACCACTGGAAAAACCATTGCTTTGACTAGATGGACCTTTATTGGCAAAGTAATGTCTCTGCTTTTTAATATGCTGTCTAGGTTGGTAACAGCTTTTCTTCCAAGGAGCAAGCGTCTTTTAATTTCATGGCTGCAGTCACCATCTGTGGTGATTTTGGAGCCCCCCAAAATAAAATCTGTCAGTGTTTCCATTGTTTCACCATCTATTTGCCATGAGGTGATGAGACTGGATGCCATGATCTTCGTTTTTTGAATGTGGAGTTTAAAGCCTGCTTTTTCTCTCTCCTTTTTCACTTTTCACCAGGAGGCTCTTTAGTTCCTCTTCACTTTCTGCCATAAGGGTGGCGTCATCTGCATATCTGAAGTTATTGATATTTCTCCTGTCAATCTTGATTCAGCTTGTGTTTCATCCAGCCTGGAATTTTGCATGATGTACTCTGCATATAAGTTAAATAAATATACAGCCTTGACATACTTCTTTCCCTGTTTGGAACCAGTCTGTTGTTCCATGTCCAGTTCTAACTGTTGCTTCTTGTCCTGCATACAGATTTCTCAGGGGGCAGGGCAGGTGGTCTGGTATTCCCATCACTTGAAGAATTTTCCAATTTGTTGTGATCCACACAGTCAAAGGCTTTGGCATAGTCAATAAAGCAGAAATACATGTTTTTCTAGAACTCTCTTGCTTTTTCCATGATCCAATGGATGTGGACAATTTGATCTCTGGTTCCTCTGCCTTTTCTAAATCCAGCTTTAACATCTGGAAGTTCACAGTTCATGTAACTGTTGAAGCCTGGCTTAGAGAATTTTGAGCATTACTTTATTAGCATGTGAGATGAGTGCAATTGTGCAGTAGTTTGAGCATTCTTTGGTATTGCCTTTCTTTGGGATTAGAATGAATCCTTTTCCAGCCCTGTGGCCACTGCTGAGTTTTCCAAATTTTCTGGCATATTGAGAGCACTTTCACGGAATCGTCTTTCAGGATTTGAAATAGCTCAACTGGAATTTCTTCATCTCCACTAGCTTTGCTCATAGTAATGTTTCCTAAGGCCCACTTGACCTCGCATTCCAGGATATCTGGCTCTGGGTGAGTGATCAGACCACTCTGGTTATCTGGGTCATGAAGATTTTTTTATATGGTTCTTCTGTGTATTCTTGCCACTTCTTAATGTCTTCTGCTTCTGTTAGGTCATACCATTTCTGTCCTTTATTGTGCCCATCTTTGCATACAGTTCCCTTTGTATCTCTAATTTTCTTGAGGAGATCTCTAGTCTTTCCCATTCTATTGTTTTCCTCTATTTCTTTGCACTGATCACTGAGGAAGGCTTTCTTATCTCTCCTTGCTATTTTTTCGAACTCTCCATTCAAATGGGTATATCTTTCCTTCTCCTTTGCCTTTCGCTTCTCTTCTTTTCTCAGCTATTTGTAAGGGCTCCTCAGTTCAGTTCAGTTCATTTCAGTCGCTCAGTCGTGTCCGACTCTGCGACCCCATGAATCGCAGCACGCCAGGCCTCCCTGTCCATCACCATCTCCCAGAGTTCACCCAGACCCACGTCCATCGAGTCCGTGATGCCATCCAGCCATCTCATCCTAGGTCGTCCCCTTCTCCTCCTGCCCCCAATCTCTCCCAGCATCACAGTCTTTTCCAGTGAGTCAACTCTTCACATGAGGTGTCCAAAGTACTGGAGCTTCAGCTTTAGCATCATTCCTTCCAAAGAAATACCAGGGTTGATCTCCTTCAGAATGGACTGGTTGGATCTCCTTGCAGTCCAAGGGACCCTCAAGAGTCTTCTCCAACACCACAGTTCAAATGCATCAATTCTTCGGCGCTCAGCCTTCTTCACAGTCCAACTCTCATATCCATACATGACCACAGGAAAAACCATAGCCTTGACTAGATGGACCTTAGTCAGCAAAGTAATGTCTCTGCTTTTGACTATACTGTCTAGGTTGGTCATAACTTTTCTTCCAAGGAGTAAGCGTCTTTTAATTTCATGGCTGCAGTCACCATCTGCAGTGATTTTGGAGCCCCCCAAAATAAAGTCTGACACTGTTTCCACTGTTTCCCCATCTATTTCCCATGAAGTGATGGGACCAGATGCCATGATCTTCGTTTTCTGAATGGTGAGCTTTAAGCCAACTTTTTCACTCTCCTCTTTCAAGTTCATCAAGAGGCTTTTTAGCTCCTCTTCACTTTCTGCCATAAGGGTGGTGTCATCTGCATATCTGAGGTTATTGATATTTCTTCTGGCAATCTTGATTCCAGCTTGTGTTTCTTCCAGTCCAGCGTTTCTCATGATGTACTCATTTTACCTTTTTGCATATCTTTTTCTTGGGGATGGTCTTAATCACTGCCTCCTGTATAATGTCACGAACCGCCGTCTATAGTTCTTCAGGCTCTCTGTCTATCACATCTAATCCCTTGAATCTATTTGTCACTCCACTGTATAATCGTAAAGGATTTGACTTAGGTCATACCTGAATGGTTTAGTGGTTTTCCCTGCTTTCTTCAATTTAAGTCTGAATTTGGCAATCAGGAGCCACAGTCAGCTCCTGGTCTTGTTTTTGCTGACTGTATAGAGCTTCTCCATCTTTGGCTGTAAAGAATATAATCAATCTGATTTTGGTATTGACTGTCCGGTGATGTCCATGTGTAGAGTCTTCTCTTGTGTTATTGGAAGAGAGCGTTTGCTATGACCAGTGCGTTCTCTTGGCAAAACTCTATTAGTCTTTGTTGTGTTCAGTCCTCAAATATCTACCCAACAAAACACTCAATAGGTACATTTTTCTACTTTGCCATCTCCTATGCTCCAGTGTTTTGGTCACCTGATGTGACGAGCAGAATTCACATCTGCTCTGAGGGCAAAAGGAGAAGAGGGCATCAGAGGATGAGATGATTGGATGGCATTACCAATGCAATGGACATGAACTGGGGCAAACTTTGGGTGATGGTGAGGGGTAGGGAGGCCTGGTGTGCTGCAGTCCGTGGGGTCGCAAAGGGTCAGACCTTTAAACAAGTCAGACCTTTAAACCTTTCCCCTCCTTTAAACACTTTTAAAAAAATTTATTTATGGCTGCTCTGGGTCTTTGCTGTTGTGTGCAGGGTTTTCCTAGTTGCGTCGAGAAGGGGCTGCTCTCCAGTTGCAATGCACGGCTTCCCACTGCGGTGGCTTCTCTCGTGGAGCACAGGCTTTAGGTGCACAGGCCTCAGGAGCTGTGGCTCACGGGCTTAGTTGCTCTGCAGCGTGGAATCTTCCTGGACTAAGGACCAAACCCATGTCCCCTGCATTGGCAGGTGGATTCTTAACCCCTGGACCCCTAGGGAAGTCCTGCTAAGCATTTTTAAAGAAAATATAACTCTTATGGCTTTGAATCTTCGTACCAAGTTCTTCAAACTGTATATTTTTAAAAGTTTTTCTTCTTAGCTTAAAAATAAGATTTACAACACATTGGTCCCTTGGCTGGCTGTGTCTCTGACTGTCTAGACACAGCTCCTCTACAGATTAGAGGCTGGCCAAATGTGACTAGCTTTACTGGTCTACCCAGATTTTACCATCCAGCATTAGCTTGTGGAAGAGGCTAACAAATTCTTGACCTGAGAATTTGTCTTTTAAAGGACACAGTTATGCAGCCATCAGAGAAAAAGCAGGCAGCCATATGAAATGAATCCCCTGAAATAGCTTGCACTGGCGTGCATTTCCAGATGATGGATTCGTGTCCTAAGAGCAGGCGCTTCCCCACTTTTAACATTGTCATGCCACCTACAAACATGCCCCATGGGCTCTTATGCTACACGCATATCTGCTAAATACACTAAATAAACAATCAACGTGAGAGCTCAGTTGTGCTGTCTGCAACCTGCAACGTTCTAGAAGCGTTTAAAAATTTCCTGTCTCTTGTACCATGTCTGAAAAATGCCTCTTTTAGCTTTTAAAGATTTTGACATTTAAAGTTTGGTTCCTATGTCCTAAGCCGCATGTTTGTCCCTGGGTCACTGTTCTCACCAGTCACTCTTAGCCAGTGACTCTTCTAGAATGCACCACCAGGAAATTGCTATCATTTCTTCCCGCTGTCTTCACTGTCATCATGACCCATCTAACCTCATCTTGCCCTCTTCCTCTTCCTCTTAGCATTTTTCAGTGTGCTTACCTTGGATTTTAATTAAGTCCAATTCGTTAGACTGGCCATGGTGAGATACTCATTTTGACAAAAGCATGCCCATTTGTGTGGTTAATCTGGGGGCATCTGGCTAAAAACCAACAAGCACATCACTGCCAAACCTGAGCCTTCCTTACATGGGAAACCAGCAAAAGCACATTCTCTCTCTCTTTTTCAGTTTCCTCAAAATATACATTCCCAAAGCACACAGAGAAGCGCATGCTCACAGAAGTGTCACTGTTTACTAAAGATGCCCCACAAAAGCTGAAAGAGGAAGGAGACGATGTTGGACTATCAAAGCCAATCTGGAGGAATCTTCGAAGGAGGAAGAATCTAAGAATTGGGGCAGAGGCCACTGTGAGAAGACTCTTCATGTTTTTAGGCTTGTTCTAATCCTTAACATCTCCTGTTGAAGCCTGCCATGCCCTAATATCTTCTCCATCTTCCATCATAGTTTGTCCTTGGAGAGAAAGAAACTAAGATGGCCATCTTCAGGGAGTTCTCTAGGGAACGAAGGGAAAGAGTGAGTGGATGGATGATAGACTCAGGGAATGTGTGTGTGCAGTGAGATTGGAGCGCCCTCTCTGCCCCCGTTTTCCACTCTACACTCTGCCACGTAGAATATACATCTCAGCTTGTGAATAGTGTCTTGGACTACTGAAGAGTTAAATTATTTTGAAAGACTTCCAAAGGAGACTCTGTACTCTCCCAGTATGAGAGTGACTCACTAAAGGAAATCATTACTTATATCCAATTAGTTTCCTTACAAATGCTCATTAATTTAATTTCCTAGGCAATCTTCACTTTCTATCTCAACTGGAACAGTCATAGGTAATTCCTTTTTAGGAATCCACTACAAATTTGTCCCCATGACCCAGTATGGAACTGAAGCCATCATTCTCTTTGCCTCTGTTTCTTTCCCCTCTCTCTGTCTCTGTCTTTTTCTGTCTGCTTCCACTTCACTTTGGCTTGCCATCTAATTCCATCCTACCCCATATAACCTCAAAAACTGCAGATGAAAACTTTCCATTTTCATTCTGATACTACAAGACTCTTTTGCAACTCTGAATTTTTAGTTCTAAAAATGGCACTTTCTCCTAGATGTTTGATACTTTTTTTTGTCTAATGGATCAAGATGGCTGCAAATATCGTACAAATAGACCGATTAACACTGCTATTTCTTCCAAAGTCAGGGCAATATTGAAAAACTATTTTAATGGATAGAACGCATCATCATGTAAGGCCATAAACCTATATCTTTGAAAAAATAATAGGTCAGGTACTTTCATACTAGTATGGCTACTTTTTCCTGCTTTTTAAGGCATCTTCTAATATTATCAGAATCTTCTGCGTGCATGCTCAGCTGCTCAGTTGTGTCTGATTCTTTGCTACCCTTTGGACTGTAGATGTCCAGCTTCCTCTGTCTGTGGAATCATCCCAGGAAGGATGCTGGAGTGGGTTGCCATGTCCTCCTCCAGGGGGTCTTCCTGACCCAGGGATTGAACCTGTGTCTCCTGCAGCGCCTGCATCGTCAGGTGGATCCTTTACCACTGGGCCACCTGGGTCGTTGTTTCTCAGTCCCTGAGTCATGTCCGACTCTTTGCAACCCCATGGACTGCAGCATGCCAGGGTTCCCTGACTTTCGCTGTCTCTCAGAGTTTGCTCTATCTCATGTCCATTGAGTCAGTGACGCCATCCAACCATTTCATCTTCTTGTCCCCTTCTCCTGCCCTCATCACCTGGGAAGCCCCATCATATATCAATGCAGCACAGAATTGCAGTTTTAGAATTAAGATTCTTAATTAACATTACCAAAATAAAATAATTAAACAATGAAATCCATCATGATACCTTTTAGAGAAATAATGAAATTAATTTGGCTGTGTCAGGTCTTACTTGCTGCAAGCATGATCTCCAACGCTTGTAAGATCTTAGTTTCCTGACCAGGGATCGAACCCACATACCCTGCACTGTTAGGTGGACTCTTTACCACTGGGCCACCAAGGAAGTCCCTCGAGATACATTTTTACAGCAGCTTTTCCTCATCACCACCTATCACAAGGCCCTTGTAACATGAAGGATTAGAGGAGGGACTTCCAATGATACTGATGAGTGTTTCTATCCATGTGTTTGAGAAAGATGATTTCCTTTCTAGGGACACCAGCTCTAACTCCTCTTTTATTGTTGTTGTTCAGCTCCTTGGTGCATTGTGCAAGGTATCTGGCTTAACAAATGTTTGCTTTTTGGTGATGTGCTTACTCCTTTTTGGTTTGGTCCCTGATAGAGCCTGATTCCCCCTTTCCTCCTCATGTTCAAGGGACTTGAGCACTTGTAGTTGATAAATCCCATCAAATATGTTTGCATAAGTTCTTCTTTCTGTCTTTCAAGATACAAGACCTAGATTTTTCTGCATATTTGTTTTGTTTTAAGGAACTTGACCACATGTCATATGGAATGCTGCTTGCTTACTTCTAAATAGTACTAGGTCCTCAGGACCTGCATACACAACCAACCACATAATTTGTAGGGCCCAGTGAAAACTAGAACCACACGGATCTTGCTCAAAAGTTATTAAAACTTTCAAGTTGGTGAGAGTAGATCATTGGATTAAGAACTCACCTCCATGAAATCCATTATTCCTGCATAAATAATTTCTTATGACTAAACCTAGGCATGATCTGTGATTTAGCCTTGGTTTGTTTCTTTGCTATTTTTAACTTCCAAGCTAAATATGATTTGTCTATATTTCTCAGTGCTTTGAGAATCTTCCACTGACCTCTGGTTTATATTGTTGCTATCAAAAAGTCTGCTGCCAAACTGTTGTTTGTTTGAAAGTATTCCCCCCAACCCATTGATTTTACCCTTTGCAGTTTTTCCTTAAAATGTGTCTAGTTTTGTGTATCTAATTTTGCTTTATGTGACCTAATTTTGCTTCCTGAACTTGATTTTCATCCTGTTTTTAAAAATTCTTAGCCACTAGCTTTTAAAATATTGACTCTTGACCCATTTTTTTTCTTTCTGAAAGTCCAATGTGATCCATGCTAGAACTTTTCATGTCTTTAACTTCTTTTTAAAACTGCTTTTCTTTCTGCATTGTCCTCTAGGTAATCTCCTTCCAAACCATTTTCTGGTTCTCTAATTCTCTCTTCAGCTATCTTACCTGATCTTTAAAGCCATTCATCAAGTTTTTGTTTTTTATTATATACATTTCATTTCTAGAAGTTATATTTGGTCATTTTCCAAAAATGTCTGGTCTCTTTTTTAGGAGTCTGATTATTTTCTGATAATTTTTACTTCTTTTACATTTGGGCCACAATACCCAGCCTCTTTCTGATAGTTTCATTATCTGATGTTCTTGAGGTTCCTGGGATTCGATGTCTTATACTGTCTGCTGTTGTATTCTTAACTCTGGTTCTTAGTGGAATCTTGGTCATATTTCCTAAAGCACTGTGTAGTTTTTGATTGTGTGCTTCTGTCTCACAGAATTCTCACTCTGGGGATTTTGTGTGGCAGAGGTTGAGGATCTGTTTCTATAGAGGAGTTTTTCATTTGCTTTAGCAAATGCCCCTGTGATAGAATGAGATTGGGACTCTTCTTTTGTTATTTAATTGGTTTGGGATTCCTAGACTGTACAGGTGAGTAAATTTAAATGCAAACCTGTGTGAAGTGTGGCCTGTGGTTATGAAACTCAAGGCGACTTTTCTTCCCTGCCAGAGCTCCCACTGCCTGGGCAGCCAAACTGTCAGCACCTGCTCCGGTCTCAGGGATTTCCTTTACTGATCTCAGCTGCGCTCTTAAAACCGTGTTTGTTATTTCTGTAGGCATATCTAGGTATTTTGTGGCTGGAGGTTTTGTTAGATTCTCCTTCATGATATTGCCACAAATGATAGTTCCTGTCATTCTGAATTTCTGAGCTCAGAAAAAGCATTCTCATTATGATAACATATTTTGACATCTCTCTAGATGTTAGAAACATCTTATGATGCAGGCCAGGAGCCCTGGCCAAATTCATGGTGGTTCTTTTGTACTTATAAGAAAGTGTTCCTTATTTTTATAGGTGACTTTGATTTAGATGAGACTTTGGTTTTGTTCTGCAAAGAAAACAGCTAATGTACTTACTCTTTGCTAAAAATGACTGAAGTGCACAAATGGCTGGATTTATTTAGTATCAAAATGTGAGATGTTTAAAAAAAATCTTAGGAATTTGAGGACACTGAGAGGGTTGCTCAGCACCCCCGAAGGGAAAATGGGAGGAGAGAGGCATTTCGGTTCCCTGTGCCATGAATGCTCTCTAGCTTCGAATAATGCCAGGATTTCTCTCTGCTGTTTCTTCCTTTAGCTGTTGAAAAATTTCAGCCCCTTCAAGATCTGGTTTATCAGAAAATGAGAAAGTCTTCACCCAAAGAAGCACCAGAGAAGTGAAGACAGATTCCCATAAAAGCTTTCATGGCTGAGTCAGCTGGGAGGGCAGCTGGTGATCATTTCCTGTCTCACCCTGCAGAAGGGAGCTACCCAGGAAAGGGATATCTAAACTGGAAGGACATTAGTTGGTTCCTGCTGAAGCGACTTAGCAGCAGCAGCAGCAGTACCTCTCCAAGGACCTGCAAGGCTCATGGCGTGGAATGCTCTGATAGCCAGACAGGGAAGATACAGCCCTGCGGACCAAGAAGGAAAGCCATTCATTTATCCATATAGTCATCATTTTGACTTCTCATTAAAGTCAGGGCTACATGGGTAATTTAGGTAGGAAACTTTCAATATGACTATATATATATAAACTTTTTTCTTATTTTTTTTTCCTGCTATTCTCTAAAAAATCATTTTCTTGAAGTACAACTGATTTTTTGGTTGTTTTGGATTAAAAGCCTTATTTACTCTGAATGCAAAACATTCAATAATATTTATTGGTTTTGTTGTTTTTACTCTTCTATGAACATCTTTTTAGAAAAAAAACACCATGCAGTATTATGACCTTTGTCAATGAAGAAATTCTGGTTGTTCATTTTTTTTCTTGGTTCAAATAACATCTATCTAGTATTATGCTCCTTCAGGTTTTGTGCTAGGTTCTGTAGGTCTAAAAAGGTAAATTATAAATAGTCCCTGCCCTTATCAATCCCAAGGTACAATGCCTTGTGGGGAGGCCAGCACATATACAGAAAGAAAGTACTAAATGAGACCCAACTAATCTTCAAATGATCTAATTAAAGAATTATAATGAGGGACTTCCCTGGTGGAGTGGTTAAGACTACAAGCTTCCAACGCATGGGACACAAGTTTGATTCTAAGTTGGGTAACTAAGATCCCACATTTGGAACAGCCCCCCAAAAAAATCACAATGACTAGTTCCACAACTTTTCGTGTGCATGATAAAGTAGACGTAACATAAAATTTACCATTTTAGCCATTTATCGGTGTTAGCAAGTATGTTCTCATTGTTGTGCAACCATCACCCCCATCCATCTCTACAACTTTGTCATCTCCCCAAACTGAAGCCCTGTACACATTAAATAACAACTCCCCATTTCCACCCTGGTAACCACCCTTCTACTTTTTGTCTCTATGAACTGGACTCCTTTCGGTACTTCCTACAAGTGCAATCATGTTGTATTTGTCCTTTTTCATCTGCTTCACCCATTACTTTTTTAATCGAAGGAAATCTGTTGTACAAAAATGAACATCTCAGCCTTGTCCCTGACTGATTCACTACTTGGCTGGCCTGGTGTAAGATAGTCAACTTTTCCTAATGCCCTCAGCTCTGCAATTGCTCAACTGTTTTAGAACCGTTTTTTTTTTTTTTTGGAAGAGTCCATCACAGTGTGTGATATTAATCAATTCAAGTCTGCTGACATTGTTGTAGTGCTTAAGAGGCTGCTACTCCCTGGAAACACCGGACAGCCTCCCTCCGTGGGTGGTGGTGTGGTGAGGTCAGAAGCTCGCAGGTGGGCCTGAGCTTGCTGGGTCCCTAGGCTGTGCATTTCCCAGGGCTTCACGTGTGATCATGCAGAGAGAGCTGCTATTCTTTCAGCCCAGCTGCCTGCCAGAAACCAAGCCCTATGGACTCCCTCCAGACTCGGGCTCTGAGCTGGGCTGTCTAACAGCTTTCCACTGGGGCCAATCAGACACTTGCCAGAAGGCCATCTCACCAACTGCTTTTGAGTCACTGGTTCTATTTGAGATCTGTCCTGTGCCGGGAGCCCTCACTGGGCTTAGGGAAAGACCTGAAGTCAGTTGAAACTTGGGTCAAGTTTCCCAGCTGTATTATTGGGGCACTTGTTTATGCAGTGAAATGTGTAATTTACAGTGGGCGTGGTCTGCTGAGCAGGAGTCAGCTCTGGGCAGCTTATTGCCATGAGCAAAAGAACTCATTTTCTTGGGTTCACTTCTTTTTTTTTTCTATTTTTTTCCATTATGGTTTATTACAGGATATTGAATACAGTTTCTGTGCTGTACAGTAGGGCCTTGTTTATCCATCCTATATATAATAGTTTGCATCTGCTAATCCCAAACTCTCAAACCCAACCTTCTATTGATGGAGTCCACTACTTATTCCACCAGAATATACATTCCATAAGGGGCTGGTCTGATCTCTGCTATATTCTCATTCCAGAAGACAGCCTGGGATAAAGTGTGAATATCTCCTACAAATGGAAGGGAAACATCCTCTTGTCAGGATATCAATGTACAGAGAATAATGTCGTTAGAAATCAGAAAATGATACCACTGATAAATGCACTCATGCTACTTAATCAAGAAATGGTCCAACTTATTCTAGCTTTCAAAAAGTAGAATAGGAAAAAAATTCTTTTCATTTAAAAAAATTTTAGTCATTTCATCTTAAAATAATATTACTGATTACCTTTCTTCTTAAATTTCATAGGGTCTTATTGATACATCAATGAATTGTGTAGAATTGAAAAGGGAAATTAATTGCTTGAGTTTTCAGAATGTCTGTATCGGTTCTCTAGTAGAGTTAAATGCTAATATTACCACGGAAAACTGATGCAACGTTTGTGAAGCAATTGCTGTAACAGGACCTCTGTGTAACATTTCCTTGTATAGGATTTTGAAAAAAAAAAAAACAACTTAGGTCTTGGAAAATATTAGACAAGCACCTCTCTGCAGGCTTACCACAGAAGCACATGGCTTTCATTCCCCAGTGGACTCTGGTTTTGACTTGACAGTTCCTCATTTGTCTCTGGGGTTTGAGCCTCACTTCTGTTTTCTGACCACCAGCCAGCCCTGCCGTCTTTGTAGAAGTGGGAGGTGGCTTGGTCTTCACACAGATGTGAAGTCCATCACCAGCACACTCTCTCCCCCGACTCTGTGCCATCCAGCAGAGCAGGCGTTCGTGAACAGCTCTCAATGTGCCCCCAAAGTCACCTGTGACTACTTGAATCCTCTCTCCTCCACTGGCTTCTTTCTTCTTATTTGGAGGGTTATCAGTACATATCCCTTTTTAAAAAAATTCTTTTTATGTGTTACATTTTGGGTCTATGTCCATTTTAGTTAATCTTTGTATGTGGTGCCAGATATGATCAGTTGTTGTTGTTCTTTTTTTTTGCATAGAGTTATTCAGGTTTGTACGGATGTGAGAGTTGGACCATAAAGAAGGCTGAGTGCTGAAGAATTGATGCTTCAAGTTGTGGTGCTGGAGAAGACTCTTTGAGTGCCCCTTGGACTGCAGAAAGATCAAACCAGTCAGTCTTAAAGGAAATCAACCCCGAACATTCATTGGAAGGACTGATGCTGAAACTGAAGCTCCAATACTTTGGACACATGATGTGAAGTGTCAGCTTGTTGGAAAAGATTGAGGGCAATATGAGAAGGGGGAAACCGAGGATAAGATGGTTGGATGGCATCACGGACTCAGTGGACATGAGTTTGAGCAAACTCCGGGAGATAGTGAAGGACAGGGATGCCTGGTGAGCTGCTGATCCTGGAATCACAAAGAGTCAGACACGACTTGGTGACTAAATAGCAACAACAATTTAAGTTTACGAGGCATGTAGGAGCTTAGTTCCCAGACCAGGGATGGAACCCATGTCCCCTGCATTAGAAGGTTTAAGGCCAAGGCCAATGGCTCTGGTATCCTGGCCCGGCCCTCTATCCTCTGTGATTGGATGGTATCTGATGTTACGTTTCAGCAGTTCTATTATTTTAGGGAATTCTCACAGAGGTAACAAACCCTCGGATTTCAGGTCCTCATCACTGATGTTTATATCCTGTTCAGGGTGGTGGACAACTCCCCTCAGGTGCTGATTTGAGGAGCCAGACTCCTTCCAGCTACAGCTCTCCCATCCGCCGGGGCCTTGGAGACCTTTGCACAAGCTGGAAGGTGAGGGAGAGGGTACATTTCACCCTGTGAGCCTGAAATTGCTTCTACTCCATTTCCTTGAGCTGGAGGCCTGTGAGATGTAATCCCACTGAGGCTTCTACAATGGGGGTGGGAGAACGTGGGTGCTACTGGACACTTAGTTTCTCTATCACAATGATGGGCTGACCTTACGAAGCCTCAATTTCCTCCTGTATAAAACAGAGACAGAATCCATCTTCAAGAGTTCTTGAGAGGATCAGAGCTAATGTCTGTGATAAGACTAGTTGAGCGTTTGACACAAGCCGTGGTGGTGATTACAGCCAGTGAGTGAGGGGCTCACTCACTTTGGGGAGAGCAAGGGCAATTCAGACTCATCCCTTCCTGATTACGAATGCTTTGTCCATGCCTGTACTTCTGCTGAAGGTTTCATAATGATTATTATGCAACCTGCATTCTGTATAATTATTATGTAAAGACAAGTATGTCATCATGATTATTATGTAATATGGATTATGTATTGTGATTATTATGTAAATACAAATGAACCTCTCACTCTAAGCATATGTCTCATGGACTAATATTCCTGGGGCACTGACATGGGCTTTAAAATATTTTCCCATTGTCTGCTACCATCTGAAAAGCTATTGTCATCAAAGCAATATAGGTCATTGCAAAAATTGCTAGTGCACCGACAGCTCTAATGCGGAGCTTCTGCCACATGCTGGGTGCCCCCTCCCCTGCCAGCCTGACTTGGAGACTTGGATCAGCAACCATGGTTAACAGTTTGGGTAAATCCTTTCAGAAATACTCCATGTTTACTAACAAGCATGTATAAATGCTTTCTTTTTACACAAAAACCAAATCATGCTACAACTCTGCCCACACTCATTCCTTTTAACAGCCACATGGTTTCCCATCATGGCCAGTTTATTTAACCAGAGATGAGAGCTTTACTGGTAAGTAAAAAGGCATCAGACTCTTTTCTCTGTGTGAACTGGTTAACTCCCCAAGCTTCCTCCCCATCAAATTGCAGTCCCCCGACCCCTTCCCCTGCCCCTTCTCCTAATGCCTATGGATGCATCCTCATGCCTCCTACAGGGCAACCCTCACCCTCCCAGGAAATGGACCAGCTGTTTCAAAACTTCCTGCTTATGTTGTTAGGGAGGAGGCCCTGGGGGAATAACGTGTCAAAAGCCTGGAGGAACCCCTTCCCTGAACCTGTAGCCTCAGGCTGGTTCAAAATAGCAAGGCAGAACCCCGTCCCATTCACTGTTGGTGGGAATGCAGATTGGTGCAGCCATTACGGAAAACAGTATGGAGTGTCCTCAAAAACTAAAAATAGACTTGCCGTATGATTCAGTAACCCCATTCCTGGGCATATATCCAGAGAAAACTCTAATGTGAAGTGATGCATGCATTCTAATGTTCACAGCAGTGCTATTTACAACGGCTAAGACATGGAAGCAAGCAAAATGTCCATCAACAGGTGAATGGATAAAGATGTGGTACATATATACAATGGAATATTATTCAGCCATAAAAGAATGAAATAATGCCATTTGTAGCACATGGATGGACCTAGAGGTGATCATAATAAGTGAAGTAAGTCAGAGAAAAACACATATCCTATGATATCACTTATATGTGGAATCTGTAAAAATGTTACAAAGAGCTTATTATACAAAACAGAAATAGACTCATAGATGTAGAAAACAAACTTAAAGTTCCTAAGGGGGATAGTGTGGGTTGGCAGTGGGGTAGAAAAATTAGGAGTTTGGGGTTAACATATACACACTGCTGCTGCTGCTGCTGCTGCTAAGTCGCTTCAGTCGTGTCCGACTCTGTGCAACCCCAGAGACGGCAGCCCACCAGGCTCCCCTGTCCCTGGGATTCTCCAGGCAAAAACACTGGGGTGGGTTGCCATTTCCCTTCTCCAATGCATGAAAGTGAAAAGTGAAAGGGAAGTCGCTCAGTCCGACTGTTAGCGACCCCATGGACTGCAGCCTACCAGGCTCCTCTGACCATGGGATTTTCCAGGCAAGAGTACTGGAGTGGGGTACCATTGCCTTCTCTGATATGCATACTACTATATATGAAATAGATAAATAAGGACCTACTGTATAGCACAGGGAACTTTACTCAATATCTTGTAATAACCTATAATGGAAAAGGATCTGAAAAAGAATGTATTATATAACTGAATCACTTTGCTGCACACTCAAAACTAATACAACATTTTAAATTAACTATACTTCAGTGATAAAAATAACATTCTCGTTGGAATAATTTGAACAAAACAGTTAAACAATCTTTGTTTTTTCTGTAGGGCACTGGGAACACTTGCTTCCAGTTCAGGAATTTGGGTCCAGAGATGTTAGATCAGAAAAGAATTTTTGCCTATTGCTCAATCTGATTGAATTAAGACTTCCTAAGTTAGCAGGAAAACCAAGTGGTTCTTGCAACTTTGCTAAGGTACCAGACAGGCAGTAAGGTCATGGAGAGCTCAGAGATCTTGGTGGTCCTATGTTCTGTAAAGCTGTGAAAATCATCTTGTGTGTTATGTGACTGACCCAAGCCATGGGAACCCATCTGGCTTCAGTCCTAGAACAATATTTTCCAATTTTAGCCATCTTTGTGCTACCTTCTGATCTTTGTGTGTGTGTGTGTGTGTTGTTGCATACCTCCTTTACCAATTTATTTAGTATTTATTTATTTGAAGAATTGCACTTACTATTTTACAGCTGATTTTTAGATCTACCTTAATCCTATGGAACATCTTGGAGTTACAGGTTTGTTAACGTATACTTTTTCTAACACACATCACAATATATACAACTCTTCAAGAATTATTGGGACCTCCTTGGTAGTCTAGTGGTTAAGACTCCAAGCTTCCAATACAGGGGGTGAGGGTCTGATCGCTGGTCAGGGAACCAAGATCCCACATGGTGCAGGACACAGCCAAAAATAATTAATTGAATTTAATTAAAAAAATCATTCATCTATGTACTGCCCAATATCATTGCCTGTGCTGCACTTTGGCAGTTGCTGTTCTAGTAACTTTCACATCTCTTCAAGGGAGATGAATAACTTTGAACCACTTAAGAATGACCCTAAGTAAGTAAAAAAGAGAAAAACAAATCTCATATATTAACACACATATGGAATCTAGAAAGATGGTATTGATGGACCTATTTGCAGGGAAGTAATGGAGACTCAGAAACAGAGAATGGACTTGTGGACACAGTGGGAAAAGGAGAGAATGGGACAAGTAGAAAAAGAAGCGCCGGCATATCTACACTGCCTGCATGCGTGCGTGCTAGGGAGTGTCCCACTCTTTGCAACCCAGTGGACTGTAGCCTTCCAGGCTTCTCTCTCCATGGGGTTCTCCAGGCAAGAATACTGCAGTGGGTGGCCATGCCCTCTTCCAGAGGATCTTCCCGACCTGGGGATCAAACCTGTGTCTCCTGCCTTACAGGCAGATTCTTTACTGCTGAGCCACTGGGGAAGCCCATATATAAACTCAGTTCAGTCGCTCAGTCGTGTCCGACTCTTTGCGACCCCATGAATCGCAGCACGCCAGGCCTCCCTGTCCATCAGCATCTCCCAGAGTTCACTCAAACTCATGTCCATCGAGTCAGTGATGCCATCCAGCCATCTCATCCTGGGTTGTCCCCTTCTCCTCCTGCCCCCAATCCCTCCCAGCATCAGAGTCTTTTCCAATGAGTCAACTCTTCACATGAGGTGGCCAAAGTATTGGAGTTTCAGCTTTAGCATCAGTCCTTCCAAAGAACACCCAGGACTGATCTCCTTTAGGATGGACTGGTTGGATCTCCTTGCAGTCCAAGGGACTCTCAAGAGTCCTCTCCAACACCACAGTTCAAAAGCATCAATCCTTTGGTGTTCAGCTTTCTTCACAGTCCAACTCTCACGTCCATACATGACCACAGGAAAAACCATAGCCTTGACTAGACTGACCTTTGCTGGCAAAGTAATGTCTCTGCTTTTTAATATGCTACCTAGGTTGGTCATAACTTTCCTTCCAAGCAGTGTCTTTTAATTTCACGGCTGCAATCACCATCTGCAGTGATTTTGGAGCACCCCAAAACAAAGTCTAACACTGTTTCCACTGTTTCTCCATCTATTTCCCATGAAGTGATGGGACCAGATGCCATGATCTTCCTTTTCCAAATGTTGAGCTTTAAGCCAACTTTTTCACTCTCCTCGTTCACTTTCATCAAGAGGCTTTTGAGTTCCTCTTCACTTTCTGCCATAAGGGTGGTGTCATCTGCATATCTGAGGTGATTGATATTTCTCCCGGCAATCTTGATTTCAGCTTGTGCTTCCTCCAGCCCAGAGTTTCTCATGAGGTACTCTGCATAGAAGTTAAATAAGCAGGGTGACAATATACAGCCTTGACGTACTCCTTTTCCTATTTGGAACCAGTCTTGTTCTATGTCCAGTTCTAACTGTTGCTTCCTGACCTGCATATAGGTTTCTCAAGAGGCAGGTCAGGTGTTCTGGTATTCCCATCTCTCTCAGAATTTTCCACAGTTTATTGTGATCCACACAGTCAAAGGCTTTGGCATAGTCAATAAAACAGAAATAGATGTTTTTCTGGAACTCTCTTGCTTTTTCCATGATCCAGCAGATGTTGGCAATTTGATCTCTGGTTCCTCTGCCTTTTCTAAAACCAGCTTGAACATCTGGAAGTTCACAGTTCATGTATTGCTGAAGCCTGGCTTGGAGAATTTTGAGCATTATTTTACTAGCGTATGAGATGAGTGCAGTTGTGCGGTAATTTGAGCATTCTTTGGCATTGCCTTTCTTTGGGATTGGAATGAAAACTGACCTTTTCCTGTCGCCACTGGTGAGTTTTCCAAATTTGCTGGCATATTGAGTGCAGCACTTTCACAGCATCATCTTTTAGGATTTGAAATAGCTCCACTGGAATTCCATCACCTCCACTAGCTTTGTTCGTAGTGATGCTTTCTAAGGCCCACCTGACTTCACATTCTAGGATGTCCAGCTCTAGGTGAGTGGAGTGATCACACCTTCATGATTATCTGGGTTGTGAAGATCTTTTTTGTACAGTTCTTCTGTGTATTCTTGCCACCTCTTCTTCATATCTTCTGCTTCTGTTAGGTCCATACCATTTCTGTCCTTTATAGAGCCCATCTTTGCATGAAATGTTCCCTTGGTATCTCTAATTTTCTTGAAGAGATCTCTAGTCTTTCCCATTCTATTGTTTTCCTCTATTTCTTTGCATTGATCACTGAGGAAGGCTTTCTTTTCTCTCCTTGCTATTCTTTGGAACTCTGCATTCAGATGCTTATATCTTTCCTTTTCTCCTTTGCTTTTTGCTTCTCTTCTTTTCACAGCTATTTGTAAGGCCTCCCCAGACAGCCATTTTGCTTTTTTGCTTTTTTTTCCCATGGGGATGGTCTTGATTCCTGTCTCCTGTACAATGTCACAAACCTCCATCCATAGTTCATCAGGCACTCTATCAGATCTAGTCCCTTAAATCTATTTCTCACTTAAACTACCATGTGTAAAATAGATGGCTGGTGAGAAGCTGGTATATGATCCAGGGAGCCCAGTCTGGAGCTCTGTAATGACCTAGAGGGATGGGAAAGGGGAGAGAGGAGGCTCAAGAGGGACGTGATATATGTATAATTATGGCTGATTTGCGTCGTTGTACAGCAGAAACCAAGAGAACATTGTAAAGCAATTTTCCCCCAATTAGAAAAATAAATTAGAAAATAACAACAGCAACAAAGTGTTTAAGTATAGCTGATTCACTTTGCTCTACAGGAGAAACTAACAGAACATTGTAAAGCAACTATAGTCCAATAAAAAATTAAAAACAAAAAGATACAACTCTTTAGAGATCTTTGGAACATGTAGGATTTATGTTATAAGAAAACAAACCCTGTTTATTCTCCTGCACCAGCACAGGATGATATTTTTGGCCATAGTGATCGTCATGGAATGCTTTCTCTTTTTCTGGAAAGAAAGTAAATGCCTCCATTCTCAATGACCCCTGAGGATAAGTAGTAAAGCCTGAGGAAGCACAAGGGACCCTGACCTAGCAGATGTAGGCATCTTTTTATTGCTTCATGTGCACTGGGCCAGGCTCACGTTAGACCTATTTTTAGACTTTCGGGTTGACTTGGTGAATCTGGCCTCCTTTTCAACAGATCATATTAATGGCCTACAGATGGGTCTGTAATTGATTCCTTTCCATCACAATTATTTCACATGCCGGCAAATGTACTCAATGTCTCCTTGGTGAATAGTCATGTAGTTTCTAAAACCTCTGCTAGGTCTGGGAACAGGTTTTGTCTTTGGCTTGGACAGCAGAGGATAGACTGTTCTAGAAGGATTTGCTGAAGCACTTGCGTGGACATTCAGCGTCCTTGGCAGTTACGTTGAGAATTCGAGTATGTTGTTGGCCCTGCATTCAGTTACATGGCGATGCTGGTACTTACTATCTTGACGGTTGGAGGCAAGGGCTGCATTACTGGATGACATTTAGAAACAATTCCCCAATGTATTAACATACTTACAAGTTCCATTATCCAGGAATCTATCCAACTCTTTCCCCATCTTGGCCATACCTTGAAGTATAGCCGGGACTCCAAAAGCATTTTAATTTTATGTTCCACAGACTTTCCTTTAAGAGGCTCTCATTCCTCCTTGAGCAAGAAATGCAAAAAAGCCAAATGGCTGTCTGGGGAGGCCTTACAAATAGCTGAAATCTGGGACCCATTTCCCCAGTGTGACAAGCACTAGTGGGAGTCAGGAGTGGAACGTGAGTTTGCATACATAACAATGTGAGTCCCTGTCCCTCCAGGCTTCAGGGAGCCACTGATGTGGTTGATATCCCTATGAAGAATTGCAGCCATTACATGGCAGAAGAAGTGACCAAGTCAACTAGGCCGTTACTCACCTGATGCAAAGGACCAAATGGAGTGATGAAAAGAGAAAATGAAACTTAAGCTATGTTCATACTCCAAACATGTATTCATTTCCTGGTGAGTTAACTAAATCTTGCTCATCAGACAACTGAGATTTATCCATGTTCTCTTCAACTTAGTGCCTTATCCAGGGAGCCAGTTTTTCCTCTGGAGCAAGAGTTTCACTGTCAATCCACGGTGCATGTGGCCACATCCTTTCCACATCAGATACTTTGTGAAAGTGAAAGTGTTGGTTGCTCAGTCATGTCTGACTCTTGGACTGTAGATGGTGTCAGATCCCATGGACTGTAGCCCACCAGGCTCCTCTTGTCCATGGAGTTTTCCAGGAAAGAATACTGGAGTGGGTTGCTGTTCCCTTTTCCAGGGGATCTTCCTGGCCCAGGGATTGAACCCAGGTCTCCAGTATTGAAGGCTGATTCTTTATTGTCTGAGCCACCAGGAAAACCATCAGATGCTTTGTACCAGGACACAGTTTAACAGATATGTTTATCTAGATCAATGTGTAATTTGAAAGCTGAAGCTTCTGCTTTAAAAGTTATGACTTCATTTTCAGATCAGACCAACGTTACTATTATTATATGCCCTTTGAGTTATTAGAACTTTTATTCATTAATGAGGTTACAGAAAGTTACCTTTTAAAAAAAAATTAAAGTATAATTGACACGCAAAATTATTTGATTGCAGATATAATGTATAACTGATTTGGTATTTGTTATGTATTTCATTCAAATATATAATGATTTGATATTTGCATATATTGTGAAATGATCACAGTAAGTCTAGTTAACATCTGTTATCAACCATAGTTACAGAATTTTTTTTTCTTTCAATGAGATTTCAAGATTTACACTCTTAACAACTTCCAAATATTCAGTATTAGTATTATCAACTATAGTTGCCATGTTGTACATTACATCCCCAAGACTAATTTATTTCATAACTGGAAGTTTGTATCTTTTAATTCCCTTCACCTAAAAGTTAAGGCAATGGCACCCCACTCCAGTACTCTTGCCTGGAAAATCCCATGGACGGAGAAGCCTTGTAGGCTGCAGTCCCTGGGGTCGCTAAGAGTCGGGCATGACTGAGCGACTTCACTTTCACTTTTCACTTTCATGCGTTGGAGAAGGAAATGGCAACCCACTCCAGTATTCTTGCCTGGAGAATCCCAGGGACAGAGGAGCCTAGTGGGCTGCCATCTATGGGGTCGCACAGAGTCGGACACGACTGAAGCAACTTAGCAGCAGCAGCAGCAGCAGCAAGAGTTACCTTTATGATTTCCATTTATGACGTTCAATAACAATATCAAACTCAAGTAACTTTAACTTTTGGAGTTAAGAACTCATGTTACAAATATGTTCTGGGATATCTTTCAGAAAGGGCCTGACCTCAGCTGCCTTACAATTCACTTGATCTCTTACAACATCTCCAAACCAACAGAATGGACAAAGAAAATTATTCATGAGTCTTGCTGGCTTTCAGATGAAAATATAAATGGGAAATGGTGTCTGAGGTTGTTCAGGCAGGGAGACAGGTCATCCTCACTGGGGACCACTCAACCCTCTCCAGGATGGTGCAGAGGTCATGCCTGGAAGAGCCAGCCACTCTCCCCGCTTCTTCCTGTGGCCTCCAAGCCCACTTATGATGGTCTTGACTGTTATTGAGCCTTTCACTTAAGGAAATGCAAGGCCTGTACCAAAAAACAAACAATGATTTGCATTCATCCTGAATTAAGTTACTGGGGTGCCCAACACTTAAGTATCAAGTTACTTTTAGACAGAATGGCCATCAGAAACCTTGTTGCTCATCTTACTTCACTCCAGGTACCAACACTTTGAAGTACTACAATCAGACTCTAGGAAGTCACTCAAGTTCTCGTCATCTCTAAACGAAGACACTTAATGGATTAATGTTTTGTGGCTTAGTCTAGTTAGGGGATTTCCAATCTCCAGTGATAAAGGAGTTCATTATTTTTCTAGCACATGATTGTATTTACTAGCTTGAGAATTATAGTTGGCCTGGATAGACACTAGTTAGGAGGAAAGAGGTGACATCAGAGTGGGGATAAAGCTTCATCACTGATATAAATGCTGAATGATAGGCTTGATTCTTATTGATTATCTTTAAATTTTTTTAAAATTTATTCATTTGGCTGCATGGGATCTTAGTTGCAGCACGTGGGGTCTTTGTTGTGTCATGTAGGATCTTTTGTTGTGGCACATGGACTCTAGTTGTGTGCACAGGCTCAGTAGTTGCTTGCTGGGCTCGCTGGGCTTAGTTGGTCCACAGCATGTAGGATCTTAGTTCTCTGAGCTAGAGTCGAACTCGTGTCCCCTGCATTAGAAGACAGATTCTTAACCACTGGACCACTAGGAAAGTCTCCTTAAAAGAGTTTTTTAAGCTCAGAATTGGCTTCTGTTTCTTTGAAGTGGGAAGAACATAACTCTTTTTTCCACCCTGATCCTTCCTTCCATTTGCCATTTGGCACTGACTTTCTTAAATATAAATGCAATTTAATGGCACCCCTCCCATGATATCAAATTTTAATTAAAGAATGTCTCAGGCTGATCAAAAGTCCCCACCCCCAGATGAACCTCACTGTCTCAGCAGACTTTCTTTTGTGGTGCTGGGGATAAAGAAGCTGAAGAATGGTGGATGAAAGTGCCCAAAACCTCCAGGTTTGTGGACTTGGCAGACAAAAGGGCTTGGCAAGGAGCTTGGCAGATGAAGGCCAGCGCTGGTGTGTCTGAATAATTCACACTTTCCACTCATGTGAGCTCTTATTTTTCAAATATATGAACATGGTTATAATTAATAAAACGTACATTTATTTACTTGAAAACATACCTAAATTCATTATAGACTTTTGTCATTATATATTTTCTCAATCAAGAATACTTAACATACAACCACTATTCTCTATGAGTCTGCCAAATTGGGGGGAGTTTAAAAAGAGTTCCCAGATTTGAGAATACAGAGCTGCTAATAAAGAGAAAAACCAAGGCCAATACCATGCTGCTGCTGCTGCTAAGTTGCTTCAGTCGTGTCCGACTCTGTGTGGCCCCATATACGGCAGCCCATCAAGCTCCCCCGTCCCTAGGATTCTCCAGGCAAGAACACTGGAGTGGGTTGCTGTTTCCTTCTCCAGTGCGTGAAAGTGAAAAGTGAAAGTGAAGTCGTTCAGTCGTGTCCGACTCTTCATGACCCCATGGACTGCAGCCTACCAGGCTCCTCCATCCAAGGGATCTTCCAGGCAAGAGAACTGGATTGGGGTGCCATTGCCTTCTCCATGATGACCCTTTAAACATCAGGCCCAGTGGAGCAGAGAACTGTATCCTGGGTGGGACTGCAGAGCCAAAGTACAGAAATAGGGTGAGCTTATATCTAATGAGACCTGGAAATAGCCCACTCATGGGGGTCAGCAGCTTGGCATCATGTTTATAAAATTCCCACTTAATTTGTTGATTTTTTATTAAAACATTGTTTAACTGGAGCCGATTATACAGAGTGAAGTAAGCCAGAAAGAAAATCACCAATACAGTATACTAACACATATATATATGGAATTTAGAAAGATGGTAATGATAACCCTCTATGCGATACAGCAAAAGAGACACAGATGTAAAGAACAGACTTTTGGACTCTTTGGGAGAGGGAGAGGGTGGGATGATTTGGGAGAATGGCATTGAAACAGGTATACTGTCATGTAAGAAATGAATCGCTAGTCTAGGTTCGATACAGGATACAGGATGCTTGGGGCTGGTGCACTGGGATGACCCAGAGAGATGATATGGTGGTGGGAGGGGGGTTCAGGGTTGGGAAGTCATGTACACCTGTGGTGGATTAATGTCAATGTATGGCAAAACCAATACAGTAAAATAAATAAATAAATAAAAGGTGGAGATATGGTAAATGAAAAAAAAATAATAAAATAAAACTAATACAATGGTACATTAAAAAAATAAATAAGTAAAAATAAAAATAAAAAAGATCTAAAAAAACATTGTTTATATTGAAATATACTTCATTTACAATGCTGTGTTAGTTTCAAGTGTAGAGCAAAGTGATTCTGTTGTATATATATATATATATATATATATACACACACTTTTTTTCAGATTATTTTCCATTGTATTAATGGGTTATTGCAAGATATTGCATACAGTTCTCTGGGCAATACAGTAGGTCCTTGTGGTTTATCTATTTAATATATAGTAGTCTGCAACTATTGGGCTTCCCTGGAGGCTCAGACAATAAAGAATCTGCCTGCAATGCAGGAGACCTGGGTTTGATCCCTGGGTTGGGAAGATTCCCTGGAGGAGGGCCTGGCAACCACCCACTCCAGTATTCTTGCCTGGAGAATCCCCATGGACAGAGGAGCCTGGCAGGCTACAGTCCGTGGGGTCGCAAAGAGTCGGACACGACTGAGCAACTAAGCAGAGCAGAGCACAGCACAGTGTGTATCTGTTAATCCCAGTCTCCCAGTTTATCTCCTCTTCCCTCCCCCGCTAACCACTTAGGTTGTTTGTTAATATTTAAAGTGAGTTTTACCTAAATTCATTGTCATGTTGCATATATCCAGTCTGAGTACGGACAGTTAGCCCAAGAGAAGTGGAGGCACCGACTTGTTTTGTGCCCTTGGCCTTCCTGGAGGAAAATAGTGATACTACCTAGTGCGATGGTGGAGTAAAAGCCCTCCGTGTCCCCCCTCTGGGCCAGGGAAGAGGACACAGTGGGTGCTGGGCACCCCTACATGTTTCCCAGAGTTCCCTCTCATCTGTCACCTGGGCACCATCGCCCTCTGGCATGTAGATTCATGTTCCATTTTCTCTGCCAGAGGTTGGGCTTTGTGCATCTGGGGCTGTGTCTGCCTGGGTCCAGCGTGGGACATATTTGCTGAATGAATACATCAGTGATTGCACGAATACATGAATGGCTAGGCGTGACTTTGACTTTACAAGTTAGAGATTGAAAACATTTGAAGGAGATTTCAAAAGTCCAGATCACTACTCATGAAATATGCCTTTCATTTCTTCTTTTCTTTTGTTTTTGCCCACATGGATTTCTAGAAGGTCAGAGTGTTAAACGAAAAATCCTATTTTTTCCCTTGGTAATAGAGACAACACATGTTCATTGTAAAAGACTTAATTGCATAAAAGGGAGAAGGGAAAAGCTGACCGTCCTTCATAATCACAGCTCCTAGGGTATGCATTTCTACCCTGTCCTGGGTGTGTCCTCCGTGGTCTCCACGGAGTCCCCAGACCTTCTCTGCCCTTCTCTGCCCTGCTTTGTGCCCAGAGGCTGGCCCATCAGGGCAGAATCCAGGCTCCTTTGCATACCCCATGCTGGCATCCTGTTATGTTCAGCCAGGGGCAGGCAGAGAAGTTGTAACACTGTTCCTTCCCTACAATCCCAGGGATTTTCTGTCCTTGTTGATTTCAATTTCTACTTCCGGCCCCTCCTGTGAGGTTTCAGTCCTAACTAGGCCCATCCCCCTCCTTGCTCTTCATGCCCTTGGAGCCATAATGGCTTCCCACCAGGACTGGTCAGGGTGTCCCTCTCCCACCTGTTCACTTACCTTTGCCCACAGTCCTTTTTATTGGTGGTGATGGTGGGGGGCAGGTGGTGCTATACCGGGTTTCATTGCTGTGTGCAGGCTTCTTCAGTTGCGGTGCATGGGCTTAGCTGCCCTGTGGCATGTGGGATCTTAGTTCCCCGACCAGGGATTGAACCCACATCCCCTGCACTGGAAGGTGGGTTCTTAACCACCGGTCCACCAGGGAAGTCTCCGCTCACAGCTCTTGATGAGGTCTTTTCACTAAACATGGAATGAATTCTGCTTCCTACCAGGACCCAGACTGAAAAAACACACAACTGTATTTACATAAACGGTGCCTTAATATCTATTCTATCTTATTCATCTGGTTTTTTAAACTTAATACTCTCTTAGAGGAATCTTTTAATGCTATTAGATGTGATTACATTTCCTCATGATTTTGATAATATTTTAATAATATTTGATAATATTTTCAATGGGGTTTAATTGAAGCCCACAAAGATTTACTGAGCACTTACCCTGTGGAAGATGGCAATCCACTCCACTAATCTTGTTTGGAGAATCCATGGACAGAGGAGCTTGGTGGGCTACAGTCCATAGGGTCACAAAGAGTCAGACATGACTGATGTGACTTAGCATGCAGACATGCATGCCCTTGGGGCGAGGGGGCTTAAGTAAAATGTGGAAATAACTGGGCAGAAAAATAAGAGGTGTCATAAAGGAGATACTAAGTAAGAGCTTTAAGAGTTCCAAGGAGACAGAATGCGGGGCATTAGAAAGACTTCCTGGAGAAAGCAGTGCCCCTGATATGCCAGGGGGTGAAGACTTACACCAAAGGGAGCTGGGAGCCTGACATACATCTAGGGCAAACAGGAAGGCAAGAGCCAATACCTTAAACTGAGAATTTTCGGATTTTTCTGAGCAGTGAAGAGTCTGGTTGAGCTGAGCAGAATGGAATGTTCTCGCAGGGCATTTTGCTCATCTCCCCTTTAAAGCAGTTTTCTGGAATAATATCATTTTTCTGTCTCCCCTCTAGATTATAAATTCCTTGAGGCTAGGGGTGGTTCCTTCACATCCTTGTATAAATATCACATGTAGCATAGGGAAGGGATTCCAGTGAAAGTTTGTTGAATGGATTTGGATGGACACCCTCTGATGGGAATGGAAATTTGCTGTCAGACGGTGGTGGGTTTCCAGGACCAAGCTGAGTGGTTTGTAGGAAATTCTCTGGACCTGACTCCTTCTGTTCATCTACTCTCCTCTCTCTTTTAGGCTTACTTGCAATCATAGATACAAAAATGATTTGTGGACAAGGACACGATCTTCTGAGATGATACATCCCCCTTTCCCATCTTCATACTCTTAATGGTGGGTCAGGGTTAGGAAGCCCAGACCCTCCTCATGGAAATGATTTGGGGGGAAAAAAAATCTCAGAAGCTTCTGGCTTCCTGGCTCATGTTAACCGGAGAAGCAGTCAGCAACGGTTCTGCAAAGTCAGGCTGGTCTTTGAAATGGAGAGCAAAACAAGAGCTGAGTTTGGCTCCTGTCCCAATATTAGAAGTTCAGAAAGTCGCTCTTTTCCTGCTGTCCCACCGCTTCTCTGACCAACCCAAGTCAGGCCAGGGAGCCCCAACTTCTGTCCCAGACACTCCCTTTCTCGCTTGTCCTCCACATCCTGCCTGTTTTCTTCTGCTTGGAGGCTGAGAGCATTGATAGTACAGTCAAGGAATAGGACAGAGTTTGGGAAATTTGTAGGGTATGGGTTTGAGTGAACTCCGGGAGTTGGTGATGGACAGGGAGGCCTGGCGTGCTGCAATTCATGGGGTTGCAAAGAGTTGGACACGACTGAGTGACTAAACTGAAAACTGTGTACTTTGTAACGAGGTCAAGATGATGGTGGGTAGCTCAGCTGGTAAAGAATCCGTCTGCAATGTGGGAGACCTGGGTTCAATCCCTGGGTTGGGAAGACTCCCTAGAGGTGGAAATGACAACCCACTCCAGTATTCTTGCCTGAAGAATCACAGTGACAGAGGAGCCTAGTGGGCTACCATCCATGGGATCGCAAAGAGTCAGACATGACTGAGCAACTAAGCACACAGCACAGCATAAATAATGGTGTTGTAGCAGCAGCGACAATGATAATACAGAAGCGGAGATGAACATAGCTGGATGTGAACGTGAGCTTCACTGGTCACACGCTGGCTGGGGGTGACATTGCCATCGGGACGCTAACTTTGTTTATACTCTAACAGAGTTGTGCAAATGAGGGGAAAACGGGGCAAGGGGAAGCACACAGCTTGGTACAGCAACTCACCATGTTTTATCCTTTTTTCCCCTACACACAAGCACTCTATGTGTTCCAAACTTCTGAAGGAAATACATGTGTATCTCTTTAGCAGTGATTATCTAGTAATACCCTATGCCGTGCAAATTTTAGCAGAAGTACGTAGCACTTTGGAAGATATAGTTGGGGGAGAAATCAGGTTTAGCTGGCTTTTCAAACAGTTCTCCATTGTCTCTTAATCCTAAAAACTTAAAAAATCAAAAAGAAAGATGAGTGTCTGGCTTCCATTTCTGAAGCCAGTTGTCCTGTTAGCTCATGAATCACACATAAAGCACGACATACACACAGATGACCCCCTGCCCAAAGCATATAGCAAGCTTCTCAGGGAGGAGAGGTACTTTGACAAGTGAAACCAGTCTGCACTGATGGGACCTCAGGGTGTCTGGTTACAATGATCTTGTAAACATCCAGGCAAACCTGTTGACTGGTGAAAATCCAGGCTCTAAATACTATTTACTCAGGAATAATTTGTAATTCCTTTCCCAGCTCAAATAACCATAAACTCCTACAAAGTGTTTTATAAACACTCATTACAGTATTACAAAAGTCTTTGGAGCACCACGTGATGATCTCCATTTGGCAGTTGAGTAAACTGAGTCACAAAATTTGAAAGATCTGCTCAAAGCTGTGCCAGGAGCAAAGGCAGGGCGGGGCCTGAGCTCAGACTTCCTGGCTCCTCTTCTGCCGAGTGGTTCCCGGGCTGTGCTGGGAGGAGGCATGCCCAGGCTTCTGATCACCCAGGGTCCCTCGTGGGCAGCACTTCACTGAAGCCCATTGCCTGGGACTGGCTGAGGTCCCCTGGGCTCCCAAGACACCACCACCCTGGGCCAAGGCTCCACTTTGAAAAGGCAATCAAAACATCCCTAAACACCACCCACGTACATCCTTTACTCCCCAGGAGGCTGGCCTCACCTGGGCTCAAATCCTGCCCACAGATGGAGAGGCAGATAGAATAAGATGCTAGCTTTCTGTTCTTCCACATCTTTACTGATCAGCTGAAAAGAGCCAGGCTTAGCTGGGGCTGGTCCACTGCACTGCAGGCAGAGTCTTCATTGTTTGAGCCACCAGGGAAGTCCCATGATATGGATGAGCTTAAATGTGAGGAGTTCATGTTTGAGAAAGATGGAGCCCCTTGTTCTCTGACAGTCCTGATCCCACATCAGCACAGTTGGCTGGCACACCGCCATCATGTCCCGTGGTGACAACTCTTCCGCTCATTATCGTGACCAGCATCATTATTGGCATTACCGCCCCAGGCACTGTAACCATCACGGTCATGACCAAGATAGCATCCACCTGTACTCACCTCTTGCCTCCCTCTAGGCTCTTCTCAACAGGTTATTCCCCGTTTGTAGTCCTCACCCAGCCTGGATGCAGTCGTGAGGCAGCACTGAGTGGACAAGGATGGTCACCACTGCCCGGAGCCCCACGTGCTTTGTCTGTCAAAGTGCCTTTCAGGATGGTGGTGCTGTCCAGGGCATCTGGAAATCTAAGAAAACAGCGTTTTTACCTATGGCAGTGCCTGTGGGCAGAATACGATTATAGACTCTTAAAAGAAGATGATATAACAAAAACTAATATTTGTTGAACGCTTATTATGCAAAACCTCATTTAACCTTCCTAATATCCCTATGAGGAAGGTGATATCACTATCCCCAATATAAACAGGAGGCCACTGTGGCACAGAGAGGTTTAGTGACCCTCCCAGGGTCACCCAGCTCCAGGCAGTGAAGATGGCCTGGTGGTCTTTGCCGCTGTTTATAATACCTTGGCTAGGTGCCTGTGTGCATCTGCATGGCTTTCAATGCTAACTCTTTATCACAAAGATATGGAAAGATTATAAAAATATAGCTTTCCAGGGTTCCACACCCAGAGAGTGTCATTAATCATGTAAGAGAGAGGGTGGGGGCTTGGAGATTGAATTGTGAGCGAGCATCCCAAGTGACTCTGAGGGAATCTACCCATGGACAGGTAGTTGGGAGCCGGCGGCTGATGTGAGTGCACAGGCAGCCTCTCCCCTTTCTATGCGCTCGGCAGAGAACATCGACTAATCACTGTGCTCTTTCCTGATGTGGTCCCAGAATCCTCAGTGCAGGTAGTGACCATCAATCATTTGGAGGTGGCTTCCAGACTAAACCCATTTGTCATCCTCAGCCCAGAGTATCTAGGAAGGGAACTGAACAAGCTGAGTTTTATCACAGACCACTAACCCAACAAAGAAGGAAAATAATGGGATGTTTCTGTGCCTCGGGTTCCTTTCTACTGTGTTAGGGGTTGATAGTTAGAGAATTTTTCATTTTTAGCCTGGAGAGGGTGGATTCTTATCTCTAAATTGCTCTATTAGTTAAGGTAAAGCAAGTTATTTTAACATTTTATGACATCTTATAACATATAGTAACTGTCATTGTAGCCATTCTGAATTTAATTATTTTTTAGCCATCCACCTGACCAGCTTCTGCACCATGAACTGGAATAGCTTCCATGTGTTGGATTTACTCATTAGGATGACTATCAACAGCAAATGAGTTGTGTTCGACCAGCAGCAGGACCAGGGGAAAGAGTTTCATTCCACTGAGGCCTTCAGAATCCAGGCTGATGGAGCCTCAGACATTCTCAAGATGTGGCTTCCAAGATCAATCACCCAAGTATTCACATCCAGGAGACCGACAAAGATAAAAGACAGTGGAGAAACGCCCACTGGTCGGAAGTCACATTGGCCAGAATACATCTCATTGGCCAGAACATGGTCATGTGGCTTTTACTTAACTGCAAGGGAGGCTGGGAAATGGAGCCCAGCGTTCCCAGGAGGAAAGGGAGCCAGGTTTGTTGTGCAGCTAGCCAGAGTCCCCTGTGGGCCAGGAGGGGCTTTGGGTGCACCAGGAGGGGGTGATTGAGCACCAGGGCATCTAGAGTGGGTGCTGCTTGGGCCAGTGGTATTTCATTTTGTAACTCTTGAGCTCTCTCCCTATTGGACAATCAAAATGCATTCAATGGGACAATTTTCAAATTTTAAATAGTAAAATAACAAGAACAATGACTACTCTTTTTTTTTTGGTCATGTGTGGCATGTGGAATCTTAGTTTGCCCCCAGGGATTGAACCTGTGCTCCTTCAGTGGAAGTGAGGATTTTTAACCACTAGACCACCAGGGAAGTCCCAACAATGACTACTTTAGAATTTTCTCCAGCATCCTAACAATCTCTTGTCATTTGGGAGGGGGATTCTTTGTATTTGTGATTTTAGAGCTTGTCCAACTCATCTCATGGCTTTGTTCATTGTCTTTCAAACTGTTTACTTGACCTCTAAGGGAAACCTGTCAGAATCTGTCCCTGGCCTTCTCCATATTCTGAGATGAAGACTAGAGGGATGGACTTCCCTGCTGGTCCAGTGGCTAAGACTCCGAGCTCCCAACACAGGGGGCTCAGGTTCGATCCCTGGTCAAGGGAACTAAGATCCTACATGCTGCAACTAAGACCTAGTGCAGCCAAGAAAAAAAAAAAAAAACTGGAGAGATAAATGAAAGTTTCTGGCTTCTGAGCAAAAATGGTGGCCTGGTCCTTGTTCTCAGAAGTAAGCATCCTGGTCGTTAATGTACAGGCTCTGGGATCAGAACCCAGCACCATGCCCTCCAGTGGGGGTCCTTTCAAATACATTCACCTTCTTATACCTCACTGTCCCAATTTACACAAGAGGATAAGAATACCGATGTCGCAGAACTGCAGTGAGAAGTAGCAGGGGTGGTGCCCGATGTACAGGAAGCATGAAGGCTGCTCTGTGCTGTTATTATTGTGGTTAACTCCAGAGGCAACCAGCCAGCCACTGGATCTCAGGTGTGCTGTGTGAGTAGGATTTACACCAAGGGCTCAGAATCTGTACATTTCCCTCAGAACCAAGGTGTGGTCGGGAGTGCTCTCCCACCGGCCCACCGAAGAGCTGGTCTTTGAAGCAAACCCTGCAGCCTCTCCAGCCCTCACCCAGCTGTGACTCAGTTTCCCCACCCACTAAAGGGGGCAACAAAGACAGTTCTGAACTTGTTGGTAAGACACGTTGAGAACCTTGAAATAAAGGTGGTATTTAGTATGAGTTCAAAGCATCATGTAATGATTTTATTGCCCCTTTTATTCTTGAGATCTTTCTGTTTGCTTAGCTTCCAAACCCAAGGTAGAGCCATAAAATCACTTTTATGCGAGCGCCTTTCACACACATTTTGTACCAAGTGCACCTTTCAGATAACGCAGAAGGTGCTCAGAAGGATGGGGTGGAGCCCTGAGGGACAGGGACACTGGCCAAATGGAAGCCATTACTGCCTGCTGTCACTGCCATTGGTGGTCAAGCTTTTCCAGGTGTCTGTGCGACCAGTTTCAGCCCCAGGGAGTGGATTAGCTGGCACGTGTTGGATCTGTTAGGATGGCCCAGACACCAAATCAATTGTGTTTATCAAAGCTTTGTCCTTTCTTGTGGGGTCAGAATCTCTGCCTTATCACCATTCTTTCTATAGTCCCCTGACCTGAAACCACAGGAAATAAAGGATCTCAAGTTGGAAGAGACCCTTGAAGTTGGTAGGCAGGTGTAACTGATCATCCAGGGTGGGAGTCCGTTTCACGGCATGCCAGGTAAGTGGTGGCACAGTCTTTGCTGGCAAACATGAGACTCACCTTCCCTGTGTTGGGAGACATCCCATTCTATCCTTGGGTGGATCTGTTTGTAAAGTGTCCTGACGACATGTTGGCTGTGTTCGGGTAAGTCCCAGGAGGCGCTGGGTTCCCATCTGGCCATGGAAGACGCAGAAAAGGCCGAGAAAGCTTTTAAGCCCCTGGGTAGGGAAAAAAGAAGCACGAGATCCAAGGAGCGTTTCCAGTCAGGCTCCTCCTCTTGTCTCTTTACAGTCCTTGGCAAGCGGCGGCCCACTGACACGAGTCAATGCCTAGGGTTAATTTTTAGGGATTGAATTTTCAGAGGCTGTGTCTTTGTTGCTGTTCTTTGCCTTCTGCTTTTAGTCCAGACAGGGAATGGCAGGCCCCCAGGTGAGGCAAGAACAAGGAAACCCCTTCAGGATCTGTCTACACCAGCAGGAGTTAAAAGCAAATGATTTAGTTCTCAAATCCACTGAGTAAGTCACTTCTTCAGTTGCCATTCAACAAAACCCTGTTGTGTAAACAGCCCTACAGAATATAAGGGAATTCAGATCCTGATGCTTGAGATACTTACAAACTCTTTAGGGAGATGGAAATTTTACCTGGACTTTACAACCTCACCCCAAGGAACTCCCATCTTAGGCTTTTGGGGGTGGTTATTGGCATCTCTATCCTTCCTCCTCCCTTTAGTCTCTGTGTGTCTGAGGCATATACACACCACACACACAGACCAGAAAACAACTTCCTTTTACCTGGAAGTTCCCTCACCCCCTCGCCATAGACATAGAGAGTGAGGGAACACGTGAGTGGGTTTTGGGGTGCAAGACAGGCAGCCTGACTCTGGGGGGGTGGGGTCCAGCCAGGGAGAGTTAGTTCTGGGTCAGACAGTGGCAAAAAACCTGGGGCTGGTGGTTGGGGCCCCATTATAAACACTCTGTAAGTTGCTATGGGTTAAATAAATAAATGCCAATGAGTACACGTATCTAGGAATCTATCTCATGTCTATACCTGGTCCCAAAGTCCAGTAGCAACTCTACTCCATTCTTTTCCTCCTGTTGCAGACTGCTTTTGTCTACATCATTCAGGAAAGGGGATTTTAAAACCACAATATTCTAGAAACACCTCTTGCCATCTTACAACCCTGGGTATATCCTCAGACCCTTCTCCCAAAAGAGATTTTATAGAGCAGAGGATTCAAGAACGAAAGTCTTGTGGGATTTTTCTCTCTTTTAATCTCTCAACAAAGATAGGCAGAGGAATTTATTATTATCCATTTAAGTTGACTGGTGTCCAAGAAAATCTAGCAGTGAGTGCGCTAATGTTTAGGAAGTTCCTTTTAACGTCAGCCCAAAGCACTTGGGGAAAATGTTCTATTCATAGTGTCCAAGTGAGGCAGGCAGATGTCAAGAATTATTATTCCATTTAACAGATGGAAAATATGAAACCTTCATTCATGGAGCGAGTGGAGAACAGAGCTCAGGAGAGAAGCCATCTCTTTCTGCCTGCACAAGTAGGTGAGTTACCATATGAGCGTCACGTGCTCTTGGGACATGCCTCCCTGAAGTCAACTTTCCCTGGCCTGTGTCCCTCCAGGAACTGGATGAAAGGAGTGGTTCCAAAGGTATCTATACTGTCCACCATGTCTTTCCAAGTTTCTGGGAGGGAAGTGGGTAGTCTCCCCAATGAGGTCCCCACAGCATTGCTCCATTGCTGCCCAGAACCTTTTGACCATCCACACTTATCACACACTTTTCACCTTGCTGTCATCTTCTTGGTCCATCAACTCATGCCTCACCTTACTCTGAGCCCTGCAATCCAGCTCTCTTCTCCACCCTGTCTCCTCCAGGTGATAACCATTCGACTACAGCTACAGAGGAGAATTAGGCTCTAAAAAAATACACATGCCGGGGCCTTCCCTGGTGGTCCAGTGGGAAAGAATTACAGGGGATGTGGGTTCAGTCCCTGGTCCGGTATGAAGATCCCCCCTGCCAAGGAGCCCTCTGCACCACAATTAGAGAAAGTCAAGGTGCATCAAAGACCCAGCCAAAATCAAATCAATCAATCAATAAAAGTAAGTGCAGGGCATCAAGTAGAAACCTCATCAATGATACAAAGTTGTTTGTTTGTTTGTTTAAATACACAGGCTTGTATGCTGCACCCAGAAACTTTGTTGGGGTATCTGGGAGCTGCCTGTGCAAAGCAAGAGTTTTGCTCCTGTGGCCTCCTGTGTCCGGGGCCAGGCCTGCTATGAAAGCACTCATGGGCACCAGGGCCTTATGTCATAACCTGGCAACAGGCTGACACTGCTTTTCTCCAGGGCAGCAAATGGGCAGCCTCTCCTCCAGGTACTACTCTCCCAGGAAGCATGATTTGAGTCCAGGATGAAGGCACTGGCTAAGGGGGCCCCGAGGAGAGGCTTCCTGGGGTAAGCCTTCTGGTCACACTTTCTCCAAGGGAAGGTGGGTTGTCTGGGCTCCTCTCCTCCCAGAAGAGGCCCAAAGGAGAAGTCATGCAGAGGACACACTCAGCTGTGGGAGGCTGGAGAAAAAGAGCCAATAAAATTGGCTTTATTTATAATGTTCCCGTGTTTGTTATTTTGTTATCCCTACTCTGTTCCCTCAGTGTAA
Organism: Oryx dammah; assembly: GCF_014754425.2. NCBI lineage: Eukaryota > Metazoa > Chordata > Mammalia > Artiodactyla > Bovidae > Oryx > Oryx dammah. Next base: position 7,814,359 of record NW_024070190.1, read on the forward strand.
TGTAACAAGGAAAAGGATTAAAAAAAAACCCCACTCTAAGTATGCATGAACTTTATGGACTCACTCTGCTCCCTCTCCTCTGTCCCCACCAGGCTCGCCTTGCCTGTGAATTCCTCTCCCAAATTGCGTATTTTCCATACTAACTTTTATGGCATCTTCCTCGATTAATGGTTAACAGTATTTCTTTTCTCCCCTCCGCCCCCATTATCAAAGAGTGCTTGGAATGACTATTAACTCTCTGGTTAACAGAAAGAAACATGTTAATCATCTACGAGCCCTTGGACAGGAAAATTATTCTTTGCAACCTTCTCCCAACGGCAGGAGAGCCCCTTGTCCGCCAGCAGCTGACCTTCAACCACACCTGGGTCTGGAAGCTTGCAAAACCCCGACGGCAATCGGTAATCGTGTTATAAGAGCTTCTGAGTAAAAGCCAAGGTCAACCCCCGCCCCCGCCCCCCGCCTCGCCCCCGCTCCCCTTAGCAGGAATGATGCTGGGGCTCTGGTGTCCAGGGAGGACGCCTTTCCATCCAGCTACTCTCCTTCCACGACCCCGTAAACAGACCACGCTGCACCTCTTAAAAAAAAAATTGTTTTGCAAGTGAGGGCTAATCATTCTTTGTTGTACATTCTTTGTTGCTGGGAGACTCGGGGTGGCTGTACAGGCTGTTCTTTCTTGCAGCCATAGTTCAAAAGTGCTCCTTTTGACCCAAACACACACGTGTTGTAATCCTGCCCTCCCTTGTGTGGGGCTGGGAGGCAACCAGGAAGCGTGGATTCCCAAGCCAGACCCAGATGCTGGGAGGGTGACCTCTTTCTGAAGTTAGAGGGGCGGTGCCTTTGCAGGGAGGGGTAGGCAGGAGCAGGAGAGGGTAATGCTCAGGGAAGTGGGGCAGGGGGGGCGACCCCCACCCCATACTCAACAACGCGAGGGTGGAGTATGCCATCTTGGAGAAGGTGTCCCTTCATTCATTCACAAAGCCGATCTTCTGCGGAGAGGGAAAGCCTGGGGAAAGGAAAGCTGGCCTCCACCTCTGCTGAATTTGGCTTGCTTTTCTCCCCTGCGGCCCGCTCTTTTTAAATAAGACCTGGGAGCAGGCGAGAGGTTGTTCTGCCGGGAGAGAAAGGACGCAGGCATCGCCAGACTTATTAGGAAAGACGCTGTCGGGGTCTTGGCAGGCGCGGCGCTGCGGACCACGTGGTCCTCTGCGCGCCTGGTTACTGTCAGCGCTGAGCTCCGGCCCCCGCCGGCCGGGTCTCCTCCCCATCGGCCTGGAGGCTGCCCCCAGCGCCTGCCCCGCTCGGATCCAAACATTTCCACATTAGGCAGCCTCGGCGCTGGGCTCCCCGCCTCCAGCAGTGACCTCGGGTGACCTCCACGCCGGGCTCTGCGCCAAGCCCCTCATCACAGGTGCACTGGCAGTTTTCTGGGTCACCCTTGTGATCGGGTGTCCAAGCACTTGGCAAAATTTAGCGAGTGTTCCTCGGTGCTCTGCATCATCTTGACACTGTTTGCACAGACACCCCTGGGGACGCGTGAGAGGAGCTGGTGCCTCTCATTCAATCTCTGGTTATAGCAGAGCCTGGCATGCTGGCCCCTCCAAAGGCTTGGATGACCTGATCTCCCTCTGTCTCCCCAGCCCGCTCCCTCTAAGCTGATCTGACTTCTCTCTTGGACTTAAGAATCGGAGCAGAAGTTATGGATCCTTTTACACACACCCATAGCTAGATTTGTGCAGCCTATGTATGGTATCCACCGGGGTCTGCAGCTCTGGAGCCTTGGAAATGGGGCTGCTCCAAGTGACCATCCCACTCTGGAAGCTTCCATCTGTGCTTCACCAACAGCCTGCATTTCCCTGACAGTCAGGGTGATGCAGCTTCTGTACCTACTACTCCTTTCCCGTGTCCCCCTTTCCTGCCTTCCGGCCTGCAGAACTCCTAGCCATAGCCCTGGATCCAGGCCTAGAGTCTTCTACCCAGGCAGCCTCTCGGGCAGACATTGGCTTCGAGGCCATTCCTGCCCCTGCGTTCTCAGTCTGCCTGGCTGTCACTAGGCCCTGCTCGCCTCCAGGGCAGCTTGTGTGCCCAGGGTCCCTGGCAGACAACACACAAACACATGTGGGTGTTCAACCATAGGTTGGTGAGTAGCCCTAAGCAATGGGGCAGTTAATGTCTACAATTTTGATTATGAATTTGCATTTTTTCCTGTTGAGATCTGTTTATTATGAGTGCTTTAGATGTCTTGAGGACATTTATTTCATATTAGTGTATAAATACTACAGCTTCCTGATAAGTAAAGCTTTTTCTCATAAAGAATCTGGCTCTATTTATTTTTCCATTGTGAGGGGCAAAAACTGATTAGCCCAACATATGATGCTTTGATTGCGGTTCTCAGCACTAGAAGGAAAGGGCCAACCAAGGCTGCTTGGTACGCTTCAAAAGACATTTTTAGAAATTCTTATCTTATTAAGAATGCGAGCATTTTAAATCAAGTTAGAGTCAAGCATTGCAGTTTCATTTATTCTATGGAAAATGTTTCGGGAAAGTCACAATGTTTTGAGGGGGGAGCATCATCTTCAGAGACTACCTGTCTAGTGTGGTGCCTGGGAACTCGAAATGTGGCTGGTCTATGTTCACGTGTTGTGTGTGTGCACTCTCAGTCGTGTCCAATTCTTTGCGACCCCATGGACTGTAGCCCACCACACTCCTCTGTCCATGGAATTTTCCAGGCAAGAGTGGGTGGTCATTTCCTACTCCAGGTGGCCTATATTCATATATGCCATAAATACTACAGATCTCTGGGTTTTGAAGTCTTAGTGTGGGGAAAAAAATCTCATTAATAATTTTTATATTTTATAGATGATATATTTTATATTTAATGGTGAAATAATATTCTTGGTCCATTAAGTTGTCAAAGTGAATCTTACCTGTTTCTCTTTTTAAACGTGGCGATTGGAAATTAAAAATGACACTCGTGGCTCCCATTTTATTTTTCTGGGACAGTGCAGCTGGAAGGGGATGAGGTTTTGTTTACTTTGAGACATTTATTGGCATGTGTGAGCATCCCAGCCAGGTTTATCACAGCTTAGAAGAGTGGGAACTTTGAGTCTTCTAGTCATTCCCCAAAACAGGCATCCAGTGTTGTGTTTGAATCTTGGTTCCTCCAACCAGATATTGCCTGGATGGTCCCCACCGGCCCTCTGGGAAACTCCCCGGTTCTGTAGAGTCTTGCCAGGGAATAATTACAGGTGTGCGAAGACCCTCCTGCTTTATGCACTTAGGCATAATTATTTACCTTTACCAGGCACCTGAGGTGCGATGGGAGATTAGCGGAGCAGAGAGAAGCCTCGGCAAGCAGATCACCTTGAAGTTGACCTGTCAGCCAGATTTCACAGCACCTGCTGTACCAGCCCGAGGGGCTGCGATTCATTCTCTGGGAAAGGGAGCTGCAAATAATTCTGTCTCCAGGCCATGGTCCAAATCCTTGCCAGTCTCTTCCAGCTTCTGAAAGACAGATTAGAAGCATCTACAGAGCAGGGGAATTTTTTTTCCAGGGAGAGTTTTCCACCTGAGTTAGCTTTTCTGACACCTTCAGGCAGTCGCTAAGATTTTGGTCTTTTAATACCCTCCCTTTACACCCTACCTTCACACATATATATGTAAATATCGAAATCCACATTAGAATGTACTTGCTCTTTGAGTCCCCTGGAGTCACAGTCCGTGAGTCATCTGCTCCCCTTCCCAGGCCCTTTGGAGCAGGGACTCCTGGATTGAAGGCAGTGGGAAAAATCCCGATAAATCAGGTGTTTCTGCCTATTTGCATAAACTGGGCACCTTGCCTGCCTAACCCACAGGCTGAATACTGCTTTGGAAGGAGAGAAGATGCATTTATTAAAGGGGAGGAAAAATTAGGGCTTTTTCATTAAGGTCAGAAGATTTTTTGAGATTGGATCAGCTGGCCAGGTGCATGACCAATTTTCTTGGCTTCTTGGAGGCAGGAAAGTGTTTGAAAAATAATGGAGCCCTTAGTCCTATAAGTAAAGACCCATTTATCTTGGGAATTTTTTTTTTTTAAATTGCTGGCAATGGAAATTTTCTGATGAGATGCATTTCTTCTCGCCTGAGTGTCTTGAATGCCTGCTGGATTTGTCTCCATGCTAAGATACTTGCGCTTGCAAATCTGTGCTTTTCAAGGTGAGGAGATGAGAATTAAAAAAAGTCTGTGAGAAGTATTTTTGGGAGGGCCAAAAACAGGAAGCAAATTGGAACCACAGCATGTGGGGCAAGGATACTGGATTTGGGGAGGATGTTTGCTTATTTGGACTGAGAGCAAGTGTCCTGTCCCACCCACTGCTGGGAGCTCTGTACTTGGTTAACATCCCATGGAAACCACGGTTGTCTTTGGGACTTGGTGGGACTGGGTTATTTTTCTCAGCTTAAAATGTTTTTATATGGTTACCCTCAGTACTCCTTTCTGTTTTGGGATATTTTCATATTTTTTATTAAAAAAAAACACACCAGAATGTCTTGATTTTGAAAAGGCACATTCAGCCAAATAAGGTGCCAAGAATATAAACAAGGTTGCCTCAATACTTCATGCGTCAACAGCCAATGTTCCCAGTATGAGCAAAAAAGTTTGAGAACGAGAAAGGAAGGAAAAGGCTCAGCTCTTGCTCCCTGGGTGTTTAAACACCTCCTGGTTCCATCTTTTGACCTCTTTTAATGACTTTCACTTCTGCGGCTTTGAAGGGAGAGGACTCAGGTTGGGAAGAGGATGGTATTAGGTGTGCTGATTATGGAATGAGGCAATTCAGGATGTGCCTCGGGAGGACGTGGAATGAATAGGGGTGGAGAGTTTGTGAGAGCTGCTCCAGCAGTCTTGGTGACTGGAGGCTGTATGTACCCTTTCGTGGCCCCCAGCAGCTCACAGAACTCTGTTGGTACCATCTCCCAGGAGGGACACCAGGGAAGTGTCCACATCCTAGGAAGTTCTTCATCAGATTTGGAAGGTGGAGACTCTGAAGTCACAGAACGTAATTTTACATCTAGAGAGTCCCAAAGAGGCTGCACATGGTAAGCCAGTGGCATGGGAAACTCTGGTACGGGCTCAGCCTTGGGCACCATTTTGGAGTCCTCATTATCTGTGTTTCCTATACGCATCCAGTCCATTGAGTCTCATCACTCTCCCCTGAATTGTCTCTATCTTCTGTCCCTTTCCAGCCTCATCATTAAAACCCTCCAGTAGCTCCCCTTTGTACTTAGAGTAAAATCCAAACCTGGAATAAAGCTCTTGTGACCCAGCCCGAGCCCCTCCTCTCTGGCCTCATCTTGCGCCTGCTTCCCTATGCTCACGCCACTCCTGCCATTCTCTGCTCAGTTCCTTGAACACTGGCCAGCAACTTTACTGCCTCAGAACCTTTGCACACACTCTTCCTGCTGGCAGGATACTGCTTTCTGCATCTTCTCATTGCTCCTGCACTGCTTTGAGGTCTCAGCTTGAGTGGACCCTTCTCAGGAGGAACAGTTTCTATTCACCTCACTCTGAAGGGCTGGCAACAGGCTTTGTACACACAGAACCAGTTAAAACCGAGTGGTTTGGGATTTCTGGGTGAAAGAAGCTCTGTGGGTTCAAAATGTTCCTGGTGAACTTGCCAAGGTGGGAAACCTTCTTGCAATACTGCTTGGCAGTTCTTTTTTGGTGACCGTGCAGTTTTGTGTTCATCTGGGCAGAGGGCTGGGAAACCAGCAACCAAGCTCCTGGTGAACGAGGATGGCTGTGCCAGGGGATGGGTGTGTGGCAGCCTCGGTCCAGCCCAGCTGGCAGGGCACACACATTCACAGTGGCTCTAGTCTTGTCCTAAAGCTCTGACTGGCCTCTGGTTTGTTATTGGAAGTTGCCCTGATGATTCCCTTTAAATAGATCCTAAGCAAACCTCACAATTTGTTTTTCTTGAAATGGTCCTGAGAGGTGCTTTCCAAGAAACAAGGGGGAAAAATATGAATTCACAGTGGTGACTTTGAGTCTGGAGAAGGCAGTCCAAGTGGAGGGGAAATCAGTGGCTCATTCTCAATGGCAAAGCCTTTCCTCGTGGCCTAGTGTGTGCGATGTGGAAGAAATGGGCTGTGGCGTGGGAAAGAGGCATGGGATCAGGGGGATGATCTGAGACTGCTCCTGCAGCATCCTTGGGCAATCCTTCTGGCACTGCCTGGGGTATAGGGTGGTGAAGGGGTTGTATTCATTTCCTAGGGCTACTGTAACAAAACACCAGAAACTGGGTGGCTTAAAGCAACAGAAATGTATTCTCTCATATTTCTAGAGGCCAGAAGTCTGAAATTGATGTGTCAGAGGACTGTGCTTCTTCCGTAAGCTCTAGGGCAGAAGACTGCCTTTCTTTTCAGCTGCCAGTGGATCTGCCCATCCTTGTCTTACTTGCATCACTCCAATCTCTGCCTTCCCTGTCACATGACCTTCTTTCCTCTATCTCTGTGTCCAAATTTCACTCTCCTTATGAGGACACAATTCACTAAGTTTAGGGCTCGTCTAATCCAGTGGTAAAGAACCCTCCTGCCAGTGTAGGAGATGCAAGTTCGATCCCTGGGTTGGGAAGATCTCTGGAAAAGGATATCGTAGCCCGCTCCAGTATTCTTGCCTGGAGAATTCCATGGACAGAGGAGCAAGGCAGGCTATAGTCCATGGGGTCATAAAAGAGTCAGATACTACTTAGCGACTAAACAATAACAACAAACCTAGGAAGACATTGTCTGAACACATCTGCTGCTGCTGCTAAGTCGCTTCAGTCGTGTCTGACTCTGTGCAACCCCATAGACCTCAGCCCACCAGGCTGTCCCGTCCCTGGGATTCTCCAGGCAAGAACACTGGAGTGGGTTGCCATTTCCTTCTCCAATGCATGAAAGTGAAAAGTGAAAGTGAAGTTGCTCAGTCTTGTCTGACTCTTTGTGACCCCATGGACTGCAGCCTACCAGGTTCTTCTGTCCATGGGATTTTCCAGGCAAGAGTACTGGAGTGGGCTGCCATTGCCTTCATCTACAGAGACCCTATTTCCAAATAGGACCCCATTCACAGGTATGGTATTAGGACGTCGACATATCTTTTGGTGGGAGACACTATTTAATCTACCAGAGAAGGGGTCCCCTTGCTCCTCTGCAGGTGATCATAGAGCATGGACATGTCACAAACATTCAGAGCTGATGAGAAAACATCCTCTCCAGTTTGAGTAAGATGTGATTTCAAAGACATATACTTTGTAAAAACACCTTGAGGTTTGGAGTAAGAAATTGCTAGTATTTAGGAAACCTAATTCATTCAAAGATTTCCAAATATATGTTACTTCGGTCATTGTGGCAGGTTGAATAATGGACCTTTAGTGATGTCCATGACCTAATCACTGGAACCTCTGAGTGTTCCTTTACATGGTAAAAGGGAATTTGCTGGTGCAATTAAATAAAAGATTTTGAAGTGAGGAGATTACCTTGGGTTATCTGAATGGGTTCAATGTCATCACAAGGGTCCTTATAAGGGGGAGGCAGGCAGGTCAGAGTCAGAGATGTGACCGGAGGAGCAGAGATTAAAAATGGAGGGTTTGAAAATGTTACGCTGCTGGCTTGGGAGTTGGAGGAAGGGGCCAGGAGCCAGGGAATGTAAGCTGCCTTTTGAAGCCAGAAAATTCAAGGAAATAGGTTCTCCCTTCAGAGGAAGGAAACAGCCCTGCTGCTTGATCTTAGCCCTGAGACACTGATCTTTCACTTTTTTAAAAAAAAGATTTTTTTCTGATGTGGAACATTTTTAAAGTCCCTAATGAATTGGTTACAATATTGCTCTGTCTTATGTTCTGTATATTTGGCCTCCAAGCATGTGGAATCTTAACTCCCTGACCAGGGATCGAACCCACATCCCCTACATTGGAAGGCAAAGTCTTAACCACCAGACCACTGGGGAAGTCCCTGACTTTTCACTTCTGACAAATCCATTTATCTTATTGTAAGCCACTGGATTTGTGGTCATTTGTTACAGCAGCCACAGAAAACTAATACAGTCCCATAGCCCAGTTCAGTGTCTTATACTAATTTGACAAACTTTCCCTCTGTCTGTTGTTTGTGTTGACTAACATCTAGAAGGTTATGTTGCACGTGGAAGACACTTAGGAACTATCTGTTGGATGAGTACATTGAGAGCTTATGTTATATATATGTATATATATATATATATATATATATTATAGGTTGCTAGACTCTGGATACATCACTGTCTTCAAACCTATGAGTATAGACATGAAGTGGATATTAAACAAATACCTGTACAAATAAAGCATACGTAGATTACGTGGCAAGAGCTATGACAGAGAGCTCCAGGAAATGATGACAGAGCAACAGGCCCTAACTTAGATCCCAGGGATCAGGCAAAGCCTCCTGCGTGCACAGTTGAAAGGAGGACCCGACATGCCTTCTCTCGATTCCAGTTTCAAAGATAGAAACTTTCTCTGCATCAGGAAGTGATTTGATTGAAGCTCTCATGGTGTCCATTATTTTTCTTTAATGGTGCGATGCATGTATGCTAAATCACTTCAGTCATATCCAACTCTTTGCATCCCCATGGACTGTAACCCACCAGGCTTCTCTGTCCATGGGATTCTCCAGGCAAGAATACTGGAGTGGATTGCCATGCCCTCCTCACGGGATCTTCTTGACCCAGGGATAGAACCCGTGTCTCTTATGTTTCCTGCTTTGGCAAGCGGGTTCTTTACCACTAGTACCACCCATGATTAATGGTGTGAGGTTATTGTTTATTCACAGAAGGACTGTGGGGTAGGCTAAGCCTGGCTCTGAGCTTCAGGGGGCTGTGCATTTTTATCTTCATTTTGTGGTTAGTGCAGTGATCACCCTTCAATTCAACTCCAGGCCTCCCCACATGCCATTTGCCCTCTGGCTGATAAAGGATGGTCTCATTGGTGCTCTACAGGGATGGGAACTAAGTAAGGATGACAGGATGGGAAGAAGGACCACCGCCTCCTCTCCACCACCTTCCTGAGTCTTGGGCATGCCTTATTTGGGTAGCTGACGCTTTCTGAAGTAGAACTAGAGCCCAGGGGTAGATGAACCCTCATCAGCATCTCTGTATGAGGGAGGGGGACACAGCTGGGCAGGTGATACCAAGCAAAGCAGAATTCCTACACCCAAGCATTGGTGATGTGCTGGAGAGGTGAATGCAAATACTCGGAATACAAATCCTGGAGAGTTAGCACAGAAGCATAAAGTGAGACTTGACAAAGTCTGCCCAAGGGACTTAGGGGGACAGAGAGGGAGTCTGGAAGGATGATAGCAGACACCATTTCTTTTTTTTTATTTTAAATTAATTTATTTTAGTTGGAGCCTACTTATTTTACAATATTGTGGTGGTTTTTTGCCATATATTGACATTAATTAGCCATGAGTGTTCATGTATGGATGTGAGAGTTGGACTGTAAAGAAAGCTGAGCGCCGAAGAATTGATGCTTTTGAACTTGGCCCCAAGGCGAAATGGCAGCTGAGAAGTAAAGAGGTGGGGATCTGTTTTAGAGCTGGGCCAAGGAATGTGGGGGGGCACCACCCCCAACCTGCACTTCATCATCCTGATGTGCTGGAGAAGACTCTTGAGAGTCCCTTGGACTGCAATGAGGTCCAACCAGTCCATCCTAAAGGATATCAGTCCTGGGTGTTCATTGGAAGGACTGATGTTGAAGCTGAAACTCCAATACTTTGGCCACCTGATGCGAAGAGCTGACTCATTGGAAAAGACCCTGATGCTGGGAAAGATTGAGGGCAGGAGGAGAAGGGGACAACAGAGGATGAGATGGTTGGATGGCATCACTGACTCAGTGGACATGGGTTGGGTGGACTCCGGGAGTTGGTGATGGACAGGGAGGCCTGGCGTGCTGTGGTTCATGGGTCGCAAAGAGTTGGACATGACTGAGCGACTGAATTGAACTGAACTGTACATGTATCTGCTTATCCTGAATCCCTCTCTACCTCCCTCCTCATCACCACATCCCTCTGGGTTGTTCCAGAGCACCAAGCAACCACCATTTCTTGAGAGTTTTCTATGTGGCCAGCCCTGGTTAGAAGCTGGGCATACAGGGACTTCCCTGGCAGTCCAATAGTTCAGATTCCATGCTTCCACTGCAGGGAACATGGGTTCAATACCTGGTAGAGGAACTAAGGTCCTGCATGCTATGCTGTGCTGTGCTTTGTCGCTTAGTCATGTCTGACTCTTTGTGACCCCATGGACTGTAGCCCGCCAGGCTCCTCTGTCCATGGGATTCTCCAGGCAAGAACACTGGGGAGGGTTCCCATGTCCTCCTCCAGGGGATCTTCCTGACTCAAGGATTGAACCCGTGTCTCCCACATTGCAGGCGGATTCTTTACCGTCTGAGCCGCCAGAAAGCCCTGCATGCTATGCAGCACAGCAGCAAAAAAAAAAAAAAAGAGAGAGAGAGAGAAACTGGACACACAGCATTTCCTCCATCCCTGAAACAGCACCACCCCATCACTGTTGTCACCTCTGTCTTTTCAGGTGTGTCTCAGAGGTGCAGTCACTGCTCATCCAGCCTCAATAGCTGCTAAGATCTGAGTACTGTCTACTTACATTCACACCCGGGCTCTCACCACCATGTGGAGGGTGGATTTGTGGGAAACATAGTGATCAGGGTTCCTCTTCCCGCCCCCACCCCACTTATCCACACCTAACGTTTCGTAGAGGAGCGCTTCCTGGCTCAGAAGAGAGCCGAGTCCTGGCAAGTTCGGAACTGGCCCTGGGGTCACAGGACCTAGACTGTCCATTTTAGGTGACTCCTAGGAAAGCTTCTGAGGTTAAGCCAGCCCCTGCTGACTGCAGAGAGCTTGTGCCCTCCCACTGCTGCAGGGCCAGCCCTCCAGATGGGAACACTGCATGCCCCCTCCGGATGTGAACCTGAAACCCTCCTCTGGGCACAAAGCCACTTGAGCACAGCAGCACGAGGGCCTGAGATGCCAGAAGGTTCTGCAGGCAGCCACTTGCCACCTGCCAACCAGTAACCCCAAGCTCCCCTTCACCTACCCTCCCAGTCCTGCCTTATCAAGTGGGATCTTGTGGGAATGGCTGGCACTCTGGCAACCATGGGGGAAACACCTTAATCAAACAAAGGCTCTCAGCTTTGGCGCAGAATTGGAGAAGAATTAGCCCCTGGCTATGGCCTTCTGAAAGCACTTCTTGCTCAAGCTTTTATAGGGGAGCCAAACACCCTCCTCCTCAAGGCCCTCCCACAGCCTGCTGGTGAATCACTCCCTCCAGGCACCCGTTTGAGGGAAGAACTTGACCCCAAGGTGAAATGGCAGCTGAGAAGTGAAGAGGTGGGAATCTGTTTTGGAGCTGGGCCAAGGAATGTGGGGGGGGACCACCCCCAGCCTGCACTTCATCATCCTGAACAACCTTCCTCTGCCACTGGGTAGGAAGTACCCTCCACCCCCAGGAGGCAGAAGGGAAGGGAGTTGTGTTCCGGAAAGACCAGAAGGCACCAGTGTCTCCCCACTTGACTAGGGAGGCAAGACCCAGACAGGAGCTTCCCTGGCCTTTGTTTAAGCTCCCTTCGGTTTCTGAGTTGGTCGAGAGGGGCTCACGCGGCCTCACTTCACTGCCCTTCATTCCATTGTGAACCAGCTTACCTTAAGGCCAAACCATGGCCAGTATGACAAAGCTGAGGGCCAGATGCTCACCACTTGGCCCTGTGAGGTATCCTTAGAAGTTTGTGTCACCATGGCTGCTGCTGCTGCTGGGTCAGCATAACTGGATATGCCAATGAATGCTCATTTGGGGGTTTGCTGCTGATGGTCTGGAACCTTGGGTGTAATGTGTGTGAGTGAGGACGTGGAATGGGATGAAGCAGGAGGTGCTGGGCAGGCCACAGATTAGCCCCAGAATGTCCTAGAACTTACCACCCCATCTGACATTGCTTGTCTACCTGCTCATTCCCTGTGAAGGACCATGAGCTCCAAGAGGAGAGAGGCCAAAGTTTTATTTTTCTTTGGACCTCCAGCTTCTTCAATATCCCCACATATCCATAAATATTGCTGACTGCACAATCGATGGTTTACAATGAGATTATTGAACAGAGTGTTGTTGGGGGCACCACAGTAGCTTGTATCTTTTGCATAGTAGGGAGAGTTTAGCAGTGATGATAACCACGCTGGAGGTCAACCAGGTCAAAAGGGTGTGGACATCTGCTGGGTCAGAGTTGTGTGTTTCACGTGGCTCTGTTTACCTCTGGAATAACAACAATATCAGCAATTTACCCCGTGCCAGGTCCTACACTGGAGAAGGAAATGGCACTCCACTCCAGCATTCTTGCCTCGAAAATCCTGTGGATGGAGGAGCCTGGTAGGCTACAGTCCATGGGGTCACAAAGAGTCGGACATGACTGAGCAACTTCACTTTGCTTCACTTCAGGTCCTACACTGACTTTTCATATTCATTTTCCATTTGAAAATTTTAATGAATTTGTTTCTTTTTTGAACAAGCTCTTTATTTCTTTTTAAGTTTCAATTTATTTATTTTTGCACATATGCTTTCTTTTTAAAATTTCAATGAATTAACTTATTTTTGCACATGCTTTTCTTTTAAATTTTTATTTATTTTTGCATATGCACTTCCTTTTTAAATTTTTAATTATTTTATGCAATGCTTTCTTTTTTATTTTCATTTTTATTTATTTATTTTTGCACATGAAATTTTTAAAATTTTAATTAATTTTTTGAACCTGTTCTTTCTTTTTTAATTTGAACTTTTATTTATTTATTTTTGCACATGCACTTTCCTTTTTAAATTTTAACTTCTTTATTTATTCCAAGGGCTTCCCTGATAGGTCAGTTGGTAAAGAATCTGCCTGCAATGCAGGAGACCCCAGTTTGATTCCTGGGTCGGGAAGATCCGCTGAAGATGGGATAGGCTACCCAAAACAGGCTATTTCTAATCCTTGTGAAGACATCGCAGGGTAGGTGTTACTAACTTCAGAGGAGGTGGGGGTAGAAGGAGCTGTTTCAGGAGGAGGAAGTAATCAGCTGGCTCAAATGATGCCAGGTCGCCTAAGATGAGGACTGAGATTCAGCCCAGCTCCATGCAGCCCCAACATACTGTGTGCTGTTTAGTCCCTCAGAAGTTGACCAATGACAGAAGCTGAAGGCTGAAATAAACTAACTAACAAAAATCACAAACCCCAATCCATAGACTAGTTATTTAACATTAGGTTTCATTAAACCACCACAGTGCTACTCAGACACAGCTGGGCTCCCTTCAAGTTCTCACGACCTGACGTGCTTCCCACCCCACAGCAGGTGCTTTCCTGAAAACAGAATGGAAAAGCAATTATTCCAGAGATTATTATATCATAAATGCCCCAGAAGACCTTCAAGGAAGCCTTTTGCAAACCTCCCCCCACTTTTTAAAGAGAACCATCGCTCTCTAATTTCTCTGTTTTATAATACAAGGTGTGCAGATAATGAGTGGAGTTTGCCTGCCCTGGGGTTTGACCTATATTAGAACATCACTGAGCAGCCCAGCACATGGTACTGGAGGAGAAATTCTCAAGGAAGCCGGAACAAGAGGTGGGTTCAGCAGGTGTGACCAGTGGAAGTGACCTTCAGAAAGGAGGGAATCTAGGTCAGCCTTGGTTCTGGACTTGGCCACATGATCTTAGGTAAATCATGGATCACATTTGCTCATCTGTTAAAAGTGGGAATAACTGTGATTCCCATTACATGTACCTCACAGAGAAAGGATCTGGTTAAGATGTTGTGAAGGCCTTTTGTAAAGTGGAGAACACATGTGTAAATGCCTTTGAGTGCTGAGCATCACGCCTGGCACAGAATAGGGTGCAAATCATTGGAAATTGTTCTCAACTCTTCTTGTGAATTTTGCATGAAAATATGAAAAGCAAGAAAAATATGAAACATGCTAGGAAGGGGTGAGGGGTGGTGAATGCAACCTGTGAGTCTGTGCTTATCCACCACTGGGAAACTGGCTCTTGGTCCAGGTCCTGTTCTCCAGAGGATGGGCTTAGAATTTCTGTAGATGGTGCTCACAAATGTGGATTTCTCCCTTGCCTACCAGCATAGCTCCAGTTAAAGTTTCTAATTCACCAGTCTTCTCATCCAAGGATGCTAAGGGAATTCACTGCTCCACCAGAGAGACAAAATGTTCATTCAGCATCACACTGCCATCACCACCAGCGTTGCTGTGGCCATTAGGATGGTTGGCAAGGCAACAAGTTGGTGTCACTAAGGGGCCTCACCATTAGTCCTCTTGATGCCTTTTCATGATGGACAGTTCTGGAACCAAAAAACTAATTCTTGAGGAGCTTGCTTCATCAGATCTGCCTCAGGCTGCACCTTCTTTATCCCTTTCCCATTTGTACTACTGTCTGGGGGTGATGCCTGCCTCTGAAGGAAATTCAGTGACATTCCAGGTAGTCCGAAACCTGCATGAGCATCAGTGGTTCCCTTTGCTTTTCCCTATGGCCCTTTCTCCTTGCCCTTTAGGTCCTATGCATTTGAGATTTTTCCTTCTCCTCTGCCCAGCTTTGGATCACTCATTCATTAGCTCTTGTTCCAGGCGAGGTATGTGGTCTTGCTACTCACCTCCCTGCTTCATTAGATATGACCGCTTACCCCCCACCCCAATAGCCACACTCACCTTCTTCCACTGGAGCTGAAAGTGGGCTGGGCACATGGCTGTCTAGTTAAAGACCCCATTGCCTAGGATCTCTTGCATCATAAGAGAGTCATAGGATTCATTCCTATAAATGGAGCTTGTGCTAAAGTGGGAGGTGCCATTTCTGGGCCTTTGCGGGGAGAGATCTGTGTCTCTCATTCTTCTGCTCCCCCCACTTCTTTACCCCTTGTTGGAAGGTGGGCCTAGTGATGAACCATCTTGGACTAAATGGATGAGAACAGCATCCTAGATGGAAGGTACCTGGGTCTCTACATCAGAGCTCTGGACTGCTTTGTACATACATGGAAATGTGAGAAAGATGGGAAGTTCCAGCTTATTTGAACCCTACTAATTTGAGGTTCTGTTAGAACCGAAGAACCTTTCTTCTCTTTGACTGACATATGGGACTATAGGTTCCCTGGGGACAGAGAGCACACTTTGCTCACTATTGGGTCATTGGGGCTGGCACAAGGGCTTGGCACATCATATATGCTCAATAAATTGTTGAAAGTATGAAGGATTTATTGTTCTACTCAGCATCCTGACTTCTGCTTTCCAAAGACTGAGAGCCTCTTGACCACTTTCTCACTTGGAAGAAGGCGGCCTCTGTCATGGGCCAAGTATGTAACATCCCAGGAAATGAAAAGTCAGAGGAAGAGCCCCCATCCAGCTGGAGGGCTCTTTGGGGGTGTGAGCCTTAATCAAACTGAAAGATGTCACTTTCTTCTCTGCTGGGAATCCGGTTGATTCCTCACTCCCTGGGGCCCATGTGTCTTCTCAGCTCCCTAGGGATGATGCCTCATCCATGCAGGAGGCCCTTCTGACAGAGAGTGCCAGCAGAGGTAGGGTGCCCATCAGGTAGACCTGTGAGGGTCAAAACACCCACAAGGGCCTTATGGATTTTTCAAAGCTCTGACCCTTCCAGGGGACAGCAATCCAGAGTTCTGGCCTCTCTCAGCCTATGGTTTCATTTTTAAAGAACATTTTATTATTTTAATCATTAATTAGTTTCTGGCTGGGCTGGGCCTTCGCTGCTGCCTGTGAGCTTTCTTTAGTTACAATGAGCGGGGGCTGCTCTCTAGTTGCAGGGCACAAGCTTCTCATTGCGGTGGCTTTTCTTGTTGTAGAGCACTGCCTCTGGAGCTTCCGTAGTTGTAACTCACAGGCTCTAGGGCACCTGGGCTCAGCAGCTGTGGCGCATGGGCTTAGCTGCTTTGCAGCTTGTGGAATCTTCCTGGACCACGGATTGAAACTGTGTCCCCTGTACTGGCCAGCAGATTCTTAACCACTGGAGCACCAGGGAAGTCCAGCCGGTGGTTCTTTTTGATCCACTGAATGAGTGTGACCCCAGTTGCCTTCTCTTCAGGATTTTCCTGCCTTGAGCCTTTACTTCTGACCGAGGCGGCACACAAACACTAGCCATATACCCCGATCCCAGATTAGAGGGACCATGAGTAACATTTTCAGCCTCTGCAGACTAACCCAGGCTAAAGTGATAGTCCTTTGACACCAGGGCCATGCGATCCTGTCCCATCTGCATGAATCCGGCCCTCCTCTCTTCATCCCACACTTAATCTGCCGTAGCTTTCTTCTGTGTCACCTTCCTTGTCTTATCCAGAATGCGTCTTCCTCCAACATGCTCCCAAGCATTCTTGCTACTCCGTTTCCTCTCTTAGTGGCCAGGTCTGTGTTCTGGTCACTTGCCTTGGTGCCTGGCTCCCGGAATTTTCTCACTAAATATTTGTTGAACAAAGGAGGAGACACTTAAGTGTCCTTCTCTCTTAGTATGACCTTAATGCTATTGTTTTTATGTGGCCAGTCCATGGCCTTGAGCCTCCAGTGAGGTTTCCAGTCCTTATTAGTGGTGAAAAATATTGTTAGACTCTTGATGATTGCCTTGTTTGCTGATCCATCGCCTAATCCAGTCCCCTGATCCCTCTGCTGATCCCTGGCACGATATTGCTGCTCCTTGCCCTATGGGTTTTTCAAAGCTCTGAGCCTCCCAGGGCACAGAAATCCAGAGTTCTGGCCTCTCTCAGCCTTCAATTTCCTTTTGTAAAAATAGTTAATTTGTTTATTTTAGTTAATTAATTTCTGGCTGGGCTGGGTCTTCGTTGCTACGTGTGGACTTTCTTTAGTTATGATGAGCGGGGGCTGCTCTCTCGTTGTGGTGTAGGGGCTTCTCATTGTGGTGGCTTCTCTTGTTGCAGAGCATGGGCTCCACTTTTGGGCTGGGAGGCGGAAGCAATTGAATAGTTTGTTCGCATCTACTTAAAACTGCTCTTTCAGCTCCATGATCTCAAGGAGCTGTGGGCAGAACCGACCCAAGGATCAAACCGGCATCTCTTGTGTCTCCTGCATTGACAAGCAGATTCTTTACCACTGTGCCATCTGGAAATCCCATATATATTAATGCATTGCATTTATTAAGGTGTCTCTCTAACAAATTAGCTAAACTCTTGGGAATGAAAAGTCATGCCTCAGAGTTCATGGACCCCCAACATCTGATTCACTGGACTCTTCTATATTTTTATTTTTAACATAAAGTAATACTGTCATCATGCTTTCATCTGTGAAATTACAGATCCTGGAGCATTACACATGGGTCATGCTTTGGGTTGTCTTTCTACAGGGTTGATGGATTTGCCTGGATCTGGCCCTTCCATCGCATTGTCTTGCTAGAGACCAGTGGCTCATCTTTGAGGCAGATGGTCAGGGTTAAGGGTGGAATCTGAGGCCATGAGGCAGAGAGAAATTAACTGCTCCCTTCACATGGGGATTGAACCCCTGACCTTCACCTCATTAGCACGGCACTCCAACACAGCAATTCCCAACCTCAATTTTATATCACCCTGGGGTGTTTCCACTTATCTCAAGAGGGAGCTGTGGAATTCCCTAAACAAGATTAATTTTAATTTGCTTTCATTTAGACATTAAATATGAACTACATAGACTACTTTGCAAGACTGCAGGAGAACGGCCTATATTAAAAAATTAAGCCACCAAGATGCGCTGGTACCACAACACACTGAAACACCCTCTCTAACCCACTGAGCCAGTCTGGGGAGGCATGTTAGCAACAGGCATAGAAGGCTTTTAGATTACGAGGGGAAATTTATCCCAATCCTTTTGAACAACTGCATTTCATAGGGACAGTTTCATGGGGTCATCTAGGAGCTCTCTGACTTTACCTAATGGCCACAGCTCAGCTCCTATCTATCCGGGCCCTCTTTTTCTCCTCCTAGAGACTCTGATGCTTTGCACAATCTTAGGAAGAATTCCTGAGAATTCTTTCTTGGCTACAGGAACAATTTGTGATTTACTAAGATAATAAATTGGGCTTTGTTGTCGGGGCTTTTTCCTGGGTCAATACACAAGATTTATCACCTCCATGCCCTCCTGGGCCCAAAGTGTTCCAGTACCTTCTGGCCACTGGCTTGTTTTGGAGGTGAGTGGGATCTCAGCAGGCCCTTTGCAGGGTAGGCTGGTAGCCTAAGTATAATGCAGTGGAAGAAACAGTGGGCATTACTTATTTAATAAGTATCTTTAAAACTCTTCCTGGTAGTCTATTGATAACTGCCATAGGCATTTATTAAAGTGTAAAAATTATAGCTCCTTATAAGGTCTGTGTACTTTGTAACTTATAAAGGGCTTTCACATACATTATCTTATTTGTTTATTCTGTATACACCTGAGAAAAACTGCTATCTTCATTTTATTGATGCACAAACAGATTCAGAAAATTTAAGTGACTTGCCCAAGGTCACACAGCTAATAAATCTTGGATGCAAGACCAGGTCCCATGGCTTCTCCTATTCTGTATCCTTTTCACTATATTGCTCTTATCTCAGTTTGCTTTTGGCAGGAAAGTGTCCACTGCTGCTAAGACCCTTCAGTCGTGTCCGACTCTGTGACCCCATAGACGGCAGCCCACCAGGCTCCCCCGTCCCTGGGATTCTCCAGGCAAGAACACTGGAGTGGGTCGCCATTTCCTTCTCCAGTGCATGAAAGTGAAAAGTGAAAGGGAAGTCGCTCAGTCGGGTCTGACTCTTCGCGACCCCATGGACTGCAGCCCACCAGGCTCCTCCATCCATGGGATTTTCCAGGCAAGAGTACTGGAGTAGGGTACCGTTGCCTTCTCCGAGGAGAGGGTCTAGTATCTCCATTTTGCAGAAGAACGAATCGACCCTGAGATGTAGTTACACTTTTGGGTTCCTGCCCCTCCTTCTTCCGGTGGTATTGTGTCCCTTCCTTGTGGAAGGACAGGCAATTCTTCTGCACTAATTTCTGCTCTCAGAGCCCAGTCACTACCACGATGGTCGTGTGGCTCCCAGTGTGGCCTGGGCATCCAGCGGAGGCTGACACTGGCTACTTTCGGGTTGGAAGGAAGAAGCAATTGAATAGTTATTTCACATCCGCTTAAAACTGCTCTTTCAACTCCATGATCTCAAGAAGCTGTGGGCAGAACCCTCTCCTCAGTCCTTGAAAGGATGGGCTTTTTGTTCTAGATCTTTCTTGCAGTCACTTTCTGTGAAATTCTGCTCATACAGTGAGCTTGGAGAACACGTTCCCAGTTGGGCCCTTAGACACCCAGCTTCCCCCTAAATGACTAATTTCTCCAAGACTCTTTTCAGATAAATGCATGGCTACCCATGCTCCCCACCTGGAAGAGAGTTTGAGCTCTTCTAAACATCTCTTCATTCATTATCCAGACTTTGATAAGAACTTAACAATATAGTACAAAACCATCATTTAAAAACTTCCCAGTATCTGCATTCTTTTCCTAGGTTGAAGGAGTTCACTATGGGGCACATAACAGCCTGGGCAAAAGCATAGTACCAAGCTTGGCCCAGCCTGAGTGAGTGAGAGATGACCCCACTAGGATGTCAGCTCCACAAAGGCAGAGAGTTTTGCCTTTTGGGTTCATGTCTGAAACCCCATTTCTAGAACAACGTCAGCCTCCTACAAGATTATTTATTCAGTGAATAAACTAATGATGCAAACAAAGATGATGAGATTAGAACTGGCCAAAGTGGTGGAGGCAGTCTAGCCATCACAGCTATGTTCCTTAAAGGCATTAGATTGTTTCTGCTTCCTGGATCCCTTGGTTTAAAGCCATTTACTAAGCCTGTTCCTCTAACCTTCCCAGTAATTCCATTTTCCCCTTCGATTATCCAGAGTTGGTTTCTAAGGCATGTAACCAAGAAACCTGGTGATGTAAATGGGAAGTTGATTAACCATGTATAAACATTTTATCTAACTTAGCTTGTAAATTTATGGACGGCACCATATCTCACTGGTGAAGGAAATGGCAACCCACTCCCATATTCTTGCCTGAAAATCCCATGGACAGAGAAGCCTGGCAGGCAACAGTCCATGCGGTTGAAAAGAGTTGGACACGACTGAGCAACTTCACTTCACCTTCACTTCACCTTATCTCGTTGTCCTATAGAATGGTGCTTTGCAAATAATGACAAGGCATGTTTGCGGATGGTGATGAGGATGCTCCCATATAATTTTCCAGGCCAGGCGTCCAAGAGGCTGGGTGTCTGAGGACTGTCTTCTCTATGAGCACATGTGTGCACAGTTCCACGTTCACACATGCATGCATTTCTCATTTCTGAGACACCATTTGCAAGAGGCCATTTGGGTAATGCCGTGGGCTCACTGAAACCGGAAGAGATTCAAGGCCATGGGCCAGCTACACCACGGAAACCCCATACTCAGCCAAATATTCTCATTGGCAAATCAAACCTGAAAGCTGTCACCAAATTCTGCTCCCTGGCAGTCCCAACGCAACCATGAACTGAGAGACGAAAGAAGTAGAAACCCAAGAGAGATCCCCAATGTGTTCTTTTGAGCAATCAGCAGACTGCACAGAGGGTCAGCACAGACTCCGGCAGAGAAGAACATTCTCCTGGCAGAACTCCATCTCCAAATTAGGCGCCACTTCAGAGAATCTCAGCCTTGTACCTTATGGGATTTAATTTTTTTTAAAGATCTAACATTTGTTCTTAGTTATTCTTAATAAAACTCTTTCTGAGTGTATCATTTCTTTACTCACTCACTAACTTGTTCATATTTTGCTTCATTCAATGAAACCCTTGTCATCTGTCTGCTGGGCCCTTTCTCTGGCCCATTTGATGCTAAGAGCCCTGGAAAGCAGGTAAAGTCTTCTCACCTGTGCATGTGAAAGATGAAGAAACCCAATTAGTTAGAGCCATCTCCCACAGCTCATTGATACCAGAACTGAGACTAAGACTCAGATGTTCTAAGGCTTTTTAAAAATTAAAGTGTAGTTGATTTACAATGTCGTTTTAGTTTCTGGTGCACAGCAAAGTGATTTGATCATATGTGTACATGTGTTTGTGCATGCTAAGTTGCTTCAGTCGAGTCCAACTCTTTGTGACCCTATGGACTGCAGCCCACCAGGATCCCCTGATCATGGAGATTCTCCAGGCAAGAATACTGGAGTGGGTTGCCATGCCCTCCTCCAGGGGATCTTCCCAGCCCAGGGATCGAACCAGAGTCTCTTATGTTTCCTGCACTGGCAAGCAGGTTCTTTACCACTAGCAGCACCTGGTATATATTATTTTTTATATTCTTTTCCATTATGATTTATTGCAGGATATTGGATATATTTTCCTGTGCTATACCTAGACTGAATATTAAAAAGCAGAGACATTACTTTGTCAACAAAGGTCTGCCTAGTCAAGGCTATGGTTTTTCCAGTAGTTATGTATGGATGTGAGAGTTGGACTATAAAGAAAGCTGAACGGAGAAGAATTGATGCTTTTGAACTGTGGTGCTGGAGAAGACTCTTGAGAGTCCCTTGGACTACAAGGAGATCCAACCAGTCCATCCTAAAGGAGATCAGTCCTGGGTGTTCATTGGAGGGACTGATGTTGAAGCTGAAACTTCAATACTTTGGCCACCTGATATGAAAAGCTGACTCATTTGAAAAGACCCTGATGCTGGGAAAGATTGAGGGCAGGAGGAGAAGGGGACGACAGAGGATGAGATGGTTGGTTGGCACCACTGACTCGATGGACATGGGTTTGGGTGGACTCTGGGAGTTGGTGATGGACAGGGAGGCCTGGCGTGCTGCAGTCCATTGGGTTGTAAAGAGTCAGACACGACTGAGCGACTGAACTGAACTGATACAGTAAAACCTTGTCATTTATGTGTTTTCTAACACATCTTAGGATTTCCCTGGTGGCTCAGAGGGTAAAGCGTCTGTCTACAAAGCGGGAGACCCGGGTTCAATCCCTGGGTTGGGAAGATCCCCTGGAGAAGGAAATGGCAATCCACTCCAGTACTATTGCCTGGAAAATCCCATGAACAGAGGAGCCTGGTAGGCTACAGTCCATGGGGTCGCAAAGAGTCAGAGATGATGTTTATCCCGAACTCTTAATTTATCTAATTTGTCCCTCCTCCTCCTTCCCTTTTGGTATCCGTAAGTTTGTTTCCTAAGTCTGTGAGTCTGCTTCTGTTTTTTAAATAAGTTCATTTGTATCATTTTTTGTTTGTTTTTAGATTCCACATATAAGTGATATCATAGGACATATCTGTCTTTCTCAGTCTGACATTTCACTGAGTGTGATCATCTCTAGGTCCATCCATTTTTGTTGCAAATGGCATTATTTCCTTCTGTTTTATGGCTATTGTGTATGTACGTACCACTTCAGCTAGTCTGTTACTAACTCTCAATTATGAGCAGTAGCTCCTGGACAAATGATTATTGAGAAATACTGACAGGGAAAAGTACTCTTACCTGGCAGATAATGTTATTTTAGTTTGTAACTCTCAAGAAACTATTTCAGATGTGTGTAGTGATTTTACAGGATGGCTTTGAGGTACCTCATGGAGTTACCAATAGTTCTAAAATTCTTAACAACAACAAAAATATATTTTCGTTTGAATTCTGTAACATGTCATGTAACTGGATTTCCTTCAGTTAGGATGTGAAACTGTAGTAGAAGACATTGTCTCAGCATCGTGGATGTGTAGGTAAGGCTCACGGCTACAGGCTGACTAGGGCCTGCACAAGAGGAGAGGTTTGATAACGTGGGGTAGACAGAGCTTGAAACTACCGTTAGGAGAGCTTATTCCACAGAAAAGAGAAACTTGGGAATAAAGGGGGGCCGGTTATCCTAAGTGGGAAGTTACCAGAAAAGGTTCCAGGTTGAAAGACTGATTTCCCAATTCTAATGATCATAAGAATCCCTTGGGGCTCTTTTTATAACTATAGATTCCCAGGTCTTCTTCCTTAACGATTTTATTCAGTGAGTCCAGGTTGAGGCCAAGGAATATGCATTTTCAGCAGAACTCCCCAGTGATCTTTGCCTACTCAAGGAAGATTTAGGTAGACCCTGATTTGAAGGTGTTGCCTCTCAAACTGAAAAAGCAACTTGACAAAGTCAGGTCTCAGAGAGAGGGGTCTGCCTCAAAAGGCAGGAACCAAGACAATGTGAATCTGTTAGAAAACAGGAATTGGCCAAAAGCAGGTGGCCAAAATTGGCCAAAAGTCCATATTTCATGATCTCCCATGAGTTTCAGAAATAGCTGAGTCTGCAGTTCCCTGTTCTCAAGCAGGATGAGTGGTCTGTGTGCTCCAGGCCATCATAGCACCCACATTATTATCAAGGCACTCCACTGACCCATTCCCTTTGAACTCCCCATCACCCAAGTCCCAGGCTGGGCTTTCCTTGGACTGTCCCTTCTCAGGGACTGACAGTCTGCAAGGGCTGCTGCCTACTCTCCCTCTCTCTTTCATTCACGTCTCAGCTCTACAGACTTCCTCTGGATCAAATGACTACATTTCCGTGTCTCGGGTCCTCCTGGACACCTGGCTCTGGGCCTCCTGTGAGGAAACCAGAGGCTTGAGCTTGTCTGGGATGACAGAAGCTTAATCTCCATCCTCATCCTGACCACACCCACAAGCAGTTAATCCCTCTGTAGGTGTGAGGACCACCAGCCTGGAAAATGCCCAGGTTTACTGCTGACTAGTGTGCCCAGGAAGGGAAGTGGCTGCTTTGGGAAGCAGTTAAACCCAGATAATCCCAGAAGTAAACAACGAAATGGCTGAAATCCTTTAGAGTGATAACAAAGCAGCTACTGTTTATTCAGCTTATCCTCTGCTGTCCCTTTCACATACATTATTTCATTTGTATCTCAGAGTAATCCTTTGAGATGGTTGTTATATACCCATTTTCTAAATGAGGACAGAAACACAACACAGCAAAGTAACTTGCTACTGTCACAGAGCTAGTAAATCATTTTTTTAAGACTGAAGTCTAATGGACACACAAAAAAAAACACTGTACTGTGCTACTTAATAGATTATCACAAATGTAAATTCATCTGTACTACCATCACCCAAAACAAGAACTAGAATATTACTGGCATCAGAAAAATCCCTCCACGCCCTCCCTCTCTAATAGTCACCTCTTCCCCAATGATAACCATTTTTGTCACCAAACATTAGATTGCTGGCCTGTTGATTTTGTAAAACTGTGATTGTACATCATTCATTCTTTATATCTGGCTTCCCCTCTGCCCCCCCGCCCCACTCAGAATTTTGTCTGTAAATTTGATATAATGTTGTTAAGGATACAAGTAGTTTTCTCAGTTTTAATGCTTTATGAGTTTCCTTAGTATTAATCTACCACAATTTATTTATACATTCATCTGCTGCTGGTCTTTGAATAGATTTTAATTTGGGCCTATTACAACCAATGCTCTTTGGAACATTCTTGTATATGTTTTTTGGTGTATCCATTTCTGTGGGATATGTACCAAGGAATGGAATTGCTGGGTCATAAGGTGTGCTTATGTTCAGCTTTAGTAGAGGCTGATAAATAGTTTTGCAATGTGCCTGTACCAGTTCATACTTCTAACAAATTCTGGTGAGAGTCTGGGGGTGAGTGGGGAGGTAACCGTATTCTCACCAACAATTGATAATGCTGGTCTTTTTTATTTCTGCCATTCTGGTGAATGTATTTTAGCTTGTATTTCCCTGATGACTAATAAAATTGAATATTTTTTCAAATATTATTGGTCATTTGAATACCTATTGCCTTGTTTGAGTCTTTTGCTCACTTTTCTGTTGGGTTGTGTGTCTTTCTTAATGATATGTAGGAGTTTTTGGTATTTTCTGGATATGAGTCCTTTGTCAGTCAAATGAACTGCAAATAGCTTTTTCTCTGTGGATTTCCTCTCACTCTTTTTTTTTTTTTTTTTTTTGATGACAAGAAGGTCCAGATTTTAATGTAATCTAATTTCTTAACATTTCCTTTTTGGATTCTACTTTCTGTTTCTGTTACATAAAAAAATATAGATGACATGATTATATATGTAGAAAATACAAAATGATCTGTAAAAAATAAAAGGCCAGAATTAACAATTAAATCAAGCAAAATTGGTGTTTTTAATCCAACAATATTGCTTGATTTATTTATTAATTCTGACTGTTTTTCTACAAACTATTTTGTGGTTTTTACATATGTAATCTTATGGTTTATAAATGATGTCAGTTTAATTAATATTTTTTATAATTCTTAAAATTTTATTTCTTTGTCCTGCTTTATTGCAAAGGCTAGGACTCCCAGTATAATAATGAATAGAAATAAAGATAGGGATCATCCTTCTTTTATTCTCAGTATTGGGGAAAAGTACTAATACTTGAACATTAAGCATGATATTTACTAGAGATATTTTTGTAGCTACTCCATCATATTAAGCTATTGCCCTTCTATTCTTAGTTTCTTAAGACAGTTCTTTTTTCCTTTATTATCACTAGGGGTTTCATTTTATCAAATGATTTTTTTTCTGAATCTATTGAGTTGATAAATTATTTTCTGTTTCATTTTGTTAATTACAAATTAACATTAATTGATTTTTGAACATTGAGATGATCTTTCATTTCTGAAATAAAGCCTATCTTGTTGTGAGGTATTATTTTTTCATATATTGGTGGATCCAGTTTGATAATATTTTGTTTAGTATTAGCACCCATGTTCAGGAGAATGAGATGGCCCATAATTTTCTTTCCGTGTCAGATTTTGACATTCAGGTAATATTGTTCTCAAAAATGAGTTGAGAAGCAACTCGTTTTCTATTCTTTGGAATAGTTTGTGTAAGATTAATGTTATTTCGTCCTTAAGTGTTTGGAAGACTTCACTGGTGAAGCCATCTGGTCCTGGAGTTTTCCTTGTAGAAACATTTCTCATTGTGGATTTCATTTATTTAATAGATATAAGACAGTGAACTGGTTCAGAACAGCCTCTTATTTAATAGGTGTAGGCTATATTGTGATGTCTTCTTTTTCATTCCTGTTATTGATTATTTGTGCCTCATTCTTTTTTTAAAGAAATCAGTCCTATCGGGAGCTTATCAACTTTATTAGTCTTTTTTAAAATAAAAATTTTGACTTTGTGGATTTTGTTTTATTATTGTTTTCTACTTCATTAATTCCTGCTGTTGACTATTTCCACCCTTGTATTATCTTAGGATTTAATTTGTTGTTCTTTTACTAAAATCTTAATATAGAAACTTGGTTCATTGCTTCTTCGTCCATTCTTCTCTAATGCATTTAAGACTACAGATTTCTCTTTAGTGCACTTGGGGTACATCCCATAAGTTTTGATATGTTTTAGTTTTATTATCTTTTCATTAAAATAGTTTCTCATTTCCATTCATGATTTTTTTGTTGACTCGTGGATTATTCAGAAATGTATTGCTTTGCTTTACATCGCACTGATTCAATCAAGGACTGAGCTTTTGAAAGATGATTCGAACTTTCTGCAGGCTGGTTTCTTTCTGGATTGTGCTTTTTCAAGGAGTCTCAGCTGCAAGTCTGAGGTTTTCAACCTGGCCCTCCCCTCTTGTGGGACCCTGAATCCCTTTTTTTGTCACCCCAGCCCCATAGATTCCTAGAAACTGCTCAAATTTTCAGATATTGCTTAGGAATTGACAAATCCCAAGGAAAAAAGTGGCTGAGACTCCTCTCTCAGATCATGCATTCTTTTTGGGATCTTGGCTCCTTTGTTTGTAATGCCCTGGTGATTTTTCGGTGGCTTGAAGTAGATTGGGAAAAAAAAAAAAATGTGTCTTGTCCATGTTTTCCAGTATTTTCTGCAAAAGGGTAGTCTGTGATGAGTCAGTCTGCCATTATCACCCGGGAAGATGCCCTGGAGGCAGGATTTGGGTGTTGGTCCCCACGTGCCCAGATCTGGAGCTGAGGCTGCCTCCTGGCAGCTGGAGGAGCGGGGCGGCACGGTGGGGGGGGGGGAGGGCAAATGTGGAGTTCAAAGGCAACATTAAACCATCCTTGCTGTCCAGCTCTCTCCTTTATCTTCCTCATTACTGTTGATCTAGTCCTTTGGATTAAGCGTTGCCATTTATTGAACATCAATTCTTATTTATTTATTTTTTTATTGAAGGATACTTGCTTTACAGAATTTTGTTGTTTTCTGTCAAACCACAACATGAATCAGCCATAGGTATACATATATCCTCTCCCTTATGAACCTCCCTCCCATCTCCATCCCCATCCCACCCCTCTAGGTTGATTCAGAGCCCCTGCTTGAGTTTCCTGAGCCATACAGCAAATTCCCATTGGCTCTCTATTTTACATATGGTAATGTAAGTTTCCATGTTACTCTTTCCATACCTCTCACCCTCTCCTCCCCTCTCCCCATGTCTGTTCTCTATGTCTGTTTCTTCATTGCTGCCCTGTAAGTAAATTCTTCAGTACTGTTTTTCTAGATTCTGTATATATGCATTAGAATACGATATTTCGCTTTCTCTTTCTGACTTACTTCACTCTGTATAATAGGTTCTGTGTTCATCCACCTCACTAGAACTGACTCAAAGGCATTCCTTTTAATGGCTGAGTAATAGTCCACTGTGTGTATGTACCACAACTTCTTTACCCATTCATCTGTCAGTGGACATCTAGGTTGCTTCCATGTTCTAGCTTTTGTAAATAGTGCTGCAATGAACAATAGGTTACATGTGTCTTTTTCAATTTTGGTTTCCTCAGGGTATATGCCCTGGGGTGGGATGACCATCAGTTTTAAAATGTGCTAAACACAAATTTTCTAATGTCTTAACAGGATTCATCTTTTCTGGTTACTTCCTTTCTGATGTTTGTTCACAGGGTCTCTGCTATGTCTTTCCAACACTCATCCTTTCCTGGCCTGAAATCAATATGAAAAGGAAACCAAAGCAGAATTAAATTGTCCTGGAACTTTCTGTCTCCCTTGGTAGACTTGGCTGGCCTTTGAGTGGAATCTTCTGTACGGGTCCAGAAGTCACTGTTCTTAAGGATTTCCCACAAGGTTTCTTTTCTGTCAATGTGAATGCCAGGACTGACCACATCTCCCTTTTTCCTTTGGCTGCCAGCAAGCCCAGAATGTAGAGTGAAACTTACGGTTCAAGGCTAGCAGCTACATCAGTGCACTGAGACCGAACATGACTCTTCCCCTCTGGCTGCACTTTCACCTCTTATTTCTTTTTTCTCTTGCTCTGAATTTTCTTTATTTCTCTATATTTGTCATGTGATTATTTCTCTCAATGTGTCTTTATATGAAACTTGAGTTACTTCAATTCTGTCAATCTCTTCTGTCAAACTTTGAGTCTTTATTTGTGTTTGAAATTTTTCCCATATGGAGACATTTGGAAGAGAGTGGAATGGATTTTAGAGAAATAAGGATGTGGGCAGTACTGCAATTTCTAGAATTTATGGTGATTGTTTGTGACTTTTTGCCATGTATATTTTAAGAGCTTTCAATATACCTATTGCTTTATAGGAAAGATACTTTTAAAAAAATATTTAATTTGGTTGTGTGGGTCTTAGGACTTCGCCGGTGCCTCAGCAGTAAAGAATCTACTTACAATGTGGGAGCTGCAGGAGAAGTGGGTTTGATGTCTGAGTTGGGAAGATCCCCTGGTGGAGGGCAGGGCAACTCACTCCAGTATTCTTGCCTGGAGAATCCCATGGACAGAGGAGCCTGGCTGGCTACAGTCCATAGGGTCGCAAAGAGTCGGACAGGACTGAAGCAACTTAGCAAGGCACAGCATGGCCGGGTCTTAACTGCAGCACTTGGGATTTTCAATCATCATTGTGATATGAGGGGTCTTTTGGGCTTCCCCAGTGGTAAAGAATCCACCTGCAGTGCAGGAGATACAGGAGACACGGTTTCAATCCCTGGGTTGGGAAGTGCCCCCAGAGGAGGAAATGGCAACTCCCTTCAGTCTTCTTAAGTAGAACGTTCTATGGACACAGGAGCCTGGTGGATTTTCCCCCAGGGGGTTGCAGAGTCAGACATGATCGAGGCGACTGACATGCATTTGAGGGCTCTTTAGTTACAGCACATGGGATCTAGCTCCCCTACCGGGGACTGAACCCAGACCCCCTGCCTTGGGAGCTCGGAGTCTTAGCCACTGGACCAGGGAA
Source organism: Oryx dammah (assembly GCF_014754425.2). Taxonomy (NCBI): domain Eukaryota; kingdom Metazoa; phylum Chordata; class Mammalia; order Artiodactyla; family Bovidae; genus Oryx; species Oryx dammah. Next base: position 7,843,551 of record NW_024070190.1, read on the forward strand.
GTCCCTGGAAAGACAATTTCCAAAATTAAAATTAATAAATTATGTTCTTTCATTAACCAGGAGTAAAAGTAGATGACAAATCTGGCTATCCTGTCCTCTGAGCATGAAAATTTCAAAATCAATTTTTCAAGTACATGGTCAAATGAAAGAATTTACCCATCAGAAACAGAAACTATCATGGTATTGCTCATTTTTGCAATAGAACAATCTGGAAATAAGTTTTTCCTTTTCCCCAAATAACACATTCATGTAACTAAAATGCAACTAATGTAATTATAGGGATTAATCCATTGCATTTGCTTGGTACTGGAATATTTATTGTATTTTCTATTTTTTTGGATAGACATGACCATCTACAGAAAAGGTCAGAAAAATACTATCCGCTTTTCTTTTCTAACCATTACTGTTGTTGCATTTATGATTATTAATGACAGTGACGTTGTCATATTGGAGCAAGGGTGAGGCAATGTCCTCTCTGGCAGTCAGTCCACAGGCATGCCACCAGACACCCAGTAAGGGCTGAAGAAATAGTTGGTAATCTGAGTTCTGGTGTCTTAATGCCTGTCCTGCAATCTGGTCAGCATTCTGCTTTCTCAAGGAGCAGGCAGTTCTCTGCACACGTTTCCTCAGGCTGATGCTTTTAAATTTCATCTGTACTGGCCTTTGTTATTGAGTTCAATGTCCTCGCGAGTCCCCCCAGGGCCTGGCCAGGGCAAGCTCTGTGCAAGATGCTTTCTGTGTGTCATCTCCCAGCCATGGAGCTCCACTCAGCTGCCTGGACCCCAGGCTCAGCCCACCCCCTTCTTACTGTGTGGTCTTAAAGCAGGTCACCTCTCTGTACCTCTCTTGGTCAAACCCAGATAATAATACTTCCCAAATAAAGAAAGGGTTTTCTTTAAGCCCTTTGAGCTCCTCGGATGGACTGCACCATGGAAATGCCCAGCGCGGCCTGGGGATGGGTTGCTGCCACCATGTGATTAGGTAATTTGAGATGATGCTCATTACCCTTTGTCTGGACTGAATGCAAGGCTGCACAAAGCGCTGAGCCATCTCCGTTACGCCGAGACCCCGCTGTAAACTGGGATTGTCTTACACTCTCAAAAAGCACACCAGGCAAGAGCAGCCAACTAACCCAGTCCTCAATTCACACTCTCATTTGATTTCTTCTGCTGAGTACAAGACCAGTAAGTAAGACGTGACCCAGTTACAGGTGGCGGTGGCCAGAGCAAAACCGATGCTCCCAGCCCACTGAGCTGGGGGAGGGGCAGCTTCCGAGCAGGAGGCAAGCCAGACTGGGCAGGGCTGGGCCTTTTCCTTTGCTTTTTCAATAGCAATCCTATAGGCAGCTCCTACACGGTGCTGAGAACTATGTTAGGTATGTCCTTCTATTCTAAAACCTCCAGACAATTGTATTAAAACCTATTAATATTCTAAAGACAAAAACAAACAAAAACCCATCCACTCAACTTTATGTATTTTTCATCATAATGAAAGCCTACCCATTTGGGTCCAGAAGCCTAAGCCTGAAATTTTGGCCTGGGGCCTCCTCACTGATCCCGAGGCTTTGAGACCACACAGCTTGGGTCTGCAAACTGCAAGGGGGAGGCTTACTTTTCTCATTCTGAGCCAGCCCTCCATAAGTGTCCCTGCAGCCAGATGCAGCCTCCCTCCTCACACAGCCTTGGCTGGATCTCTCCAAGCCTGACAAACTTTTACCCAGAACCCTCTGATCCTGGTTTGACTAATGAAATTCAGATCCCACTGGGATCACTCATCTGGCTGCTGTATTGCAGGCCATCAAAGGTACAGTCTTATGTTTTATTTTGAGCTGGTTATGAACCGGCTAAGAGCAGGGTTGGGAGAAGGGGTTGTAAGGGACCCTGGAATCAGAAAAGATGAAGCAAGTATCTTTCTGGCTTGAGATTCTCCACGCACATTTAGGCAAGTACGTGAATGTGCTCAGTCGTGTCTGACTCTTTGCGACCCCATGGATTGAAGCCCACCAGGCTCCTCTGTCCATGGGGTTTTCCAGGCAAGAACGCTAGAGTGGGCTGCCATTTCCTTCTCCAGGTGACCTTCCCAACCCAGGGATCAAACTTCTCTTGCATCTCCTGCATTGAAAGTGGATTCTCTCCCGACAAGCCTCCGGGGAAGCCCTAGGCAAGTATGGTGTGCTTGAAAAGAGAGGAACAGATTGCTGAGGCATTGCTCTTGAAGAAAGAAAAGGGAGGTCCCCTAGGATGGGCTACTGGTGTCAGACCCCTTGTGGCCCCGGGAGCAGGAGCCTCAGAGATCCCAGGTGAGAAGACATCTCTCCCGAGTGGTGAGGAATCTACTGTCTCAAGTGCTGGGAAACATGCTTAGTTGAACTGACGCTGTATTGCAGTGTGTGTGTGTGTGTGTGTGTGTGTGTGTGATCCGTTGCTATGGAAACCATGGAAAGAAGAGAAGCAAAACGCTTTGGATGGGCGCGACACTCCTCTGGAGTCTGTGTGCTGATTGGCTGGGCCCTCCAGACGAGGTTGCACGTTATTCAGGAAACTGTTGTTGCCCAGAGAGCCCTGGGCTGACTTGCTCCCTTTGGAGCTGATGTTTAGGGAAGGGTGAAAGCAGCTGGTTTATGGAAGCATCAAACAATGTGAGCTACGGAGCCCTCCAAATCCCAAATGTTCCTTGCCAAGAGCAAGGAACTCTAGGTTTCCAACTCATCTGTGTTTCCAAAGCAATTTCACTTAAATGGCTTATTCCTCTGACTTCTAATCCTTGGGAAGCTGTAAATTGCAGGCAATAAAGAGAGCTCCTCCAGATTCATTCAGTAAGTGTGCTATGAGCTAGACACGGGGCTGACATGGCTTGCCATCAGGGTGTGGTAGACCGAAGTCAGACATCTGATCCCCTGCCAAGAAACCAATGTGCAGGTGTGGGCCTCTGCATTCCACTGGTCAAGGTCTCAAGGCACATAACTTTGCAACTTTCTATTTCTAACTGAGTTGGCATTGTTTGTTACCCAGGCTGCATCATTGCTGTTCGGGGCCTGGGACTGTGTGGCATTTTATCTTACCATCTCCGAGGAAGCTGTGGAGGCTCCGTCTGTAAATGTTTCTTGAAGGAATGCTTGAATGAATGAATGAACGGGCTCATTGTGTTGGTCATTAGCCAATGCAGTAGTTTCCTGCCAGCCCCGCAGTTTCCACAGGGAGCCTCTGCAGATTACTTGCAAAGAACGTGGTGCTGAAAGAGGCTTATCATGTCGACCTCTATCAGCCTGTGTCTTGTCCAGACTCTAGGAGTTCTGTGAGAGAGCAGGGGGTAGAAAAGGGTGAAAAAAAAAAAAAAAAAACTCAAGAGGAAGAAAGAAAAAAAAAAAAAAAAACCACTGTAGGAAGATTCTGCTGCCTCCAGACCTTAGGAAAACCACTGGTCTAATTCATTCGCTATGGTGACTGTTTCATCTGCAGGCCTGGCGCTGCCTGTTGTAGCTCAGTCCGTGAGGCCTCCCTTTCAAGTAAGCCCGCTACTTGGCGCTCCTGACTGACAATATGGGGGGCAGATGTGGCACCCTTTTGGAGCACAGTTGTTGGTGGGCCACAAAATCCAAAGGCAAACCCTCACAAAATCTAACCAACGTTTTTTTTTGTTTTGTTTTGTTTTCAGGTTTCCAGATCCAAGTGCCCATCTGGTTCCCTCCTTAGGATTCTAAGACATCCGGGCGCCTGTGCTGGAAGAGACTTGCTGATGCTGAGTGCCTGTTATACCCTTGAGTTGTGCTAAGCCCTTTCCTGGATGCTGTCTCATAGAATCCCTCACAAAACCCTGCCAGGGTGGAATTATTATTATTCCTCTTATAAAAATGAGAAAACAGAAGCTCACAGAGGCTGAGTTACTTGGCCACAGTCACAGAGATGGGAAGTGGCAGTTCCTGAATTTGTATCAGAACAGTGACATCACCAAGGGATGGTTTGAGAGGGTTTCTGTCCAGCTATCATCCAAAACCTTCCCCGGCACAAACAAACACATGATCTAAGTGATGAGCATGCAGGGGACAAAATCAAACTTTGATATGTCTTGCCTTGCCAGCCACCTCCCTTTCAATGAGACTGCTCCCCAAGCCCTATCTAGAGTTCACGCTGAATTAAGATCTGTCTGGCTCCAAACCCATCTTCTTTCCAACATTACCAGGATGCCAGATCTTTTAGATTCCTACCAAGAAGGCTTTTGTTTTCTTGAAAACCTTACCCAGAAGAGCCAATCAATCAGTGGAAGATTCTCCTAATGGAGCCTGGTTCCCACATTTCACCAGCTTGCCCATTAAATGCTTCCCAGGGTACCTGATACATTGCTTCCTGGTGGGTTAGCATCACTGGTGTGAGAAAGCACCCAGCTAATGGTGTGGATTAGAGTTTCAATTTTCTTTGAAACATCCACTGGCCAAAATTAGTTGCAACTAATTTTATGTCAGTCTCTAAATGCAGACGCCAGGGATATTTCATGTGGCTGTCCAACCCACCCTGCATGTGTGAAATGGACCCAGGATTAAGGTCAGCCATGATCTTGTATTCCAGAAGGAAATTAGTTTGCAGAGACGAAATATTCACAAGTGAACATCGTGTTCCAGATCTGCTAGAAAATACAGAAACAAGCTAAGATTCCAGGATTTCAGAATCGTAAACAAGTAGAAATGTTTCTACCATCTCTGCTCCTTCCTCCAGGGAGGTTCTACCTGAGATTGCTGATAAATGACCCTCAGCTCTCCTTATAAACTGCACAGCGTTTGTACACGTGGAACTCTACTTTGACCCACAAGTATTATTGTTCCATTTTATAGATGAGAAATTGGAGGCACCAGGAGAATAAAGCCAGTAAGTCATAGACGTGACAGGCTCAGATCCACAGATGTCACACCCAGCTCTCTTTCCATCAAACGCAAAGTCATTTATTTCACCATCCAGGTTCTCCCTAAAAGGACAAAGGGTAGATGTGATTTTTGCAGAGCCTCATTAGTTTCATGGTCCTGGACGGTTGCCTTTGTCTGACCAGACCTGGTGCTTCAGAGTTTAGCTTGGCGATCAGATACCACCCCTCTCTCTAGGTGTGGGCATAGTTTCTAGAGAAGAGGTAGCAATTTCTAGGGACTTGTGTGCCAGGTCATCTGAAGGTACCTGGTCAACTGTGTTCGATGGGGCTGAGGGAGGAGGAGAAGAGAGAGATGGTGCCTGGATAGAGCAATTATCTCCGTCAGCTTCTGAATTACCAGCATCCTCAATCATCCATTGGTCCAACAGAGAAGATGGCAGTCTGTGAGGTGCCACTGAGCAAGTGGGGAACCTCCCAGACCAAGCTGGCTTTCTGCTGAAGCTGTGAGCTACTTGGAGCATCATCTCAGGAGGTATCAGTGCAGCCAGGGAGCTTCCTGAGCCACCCAGTGGGCTGCTCTCAATGTGGACCCACTCCAGGTAGGGGCCTCTCCGGGGCTGGTGGCTGCAGCTGCTAGGACAGGAGCTGAATTAGGCTGCATGCTGGGTAGGGCAGGGTTCGTCTCCTCTCTGCATGCCAGTCTTGACCAGACAGGGTGCAGTCTGCCATCTCAGAGGCTGGCCGCAGGGAGCTACCTGAAAGTAAGCAGTAACCCCAGGTGCAGAGACTCCATGGCACCCCAAGGTTGTGAGAGGCCCCCTCTTCCTGCACTTTTGACTGCTCAGGCGGAGACCCCTGGAGACTCTCTTCTTTGCCTACAGCTCTGCTCCGCAAACTAGCACCCCTTCCTCCTCCCAGCCCACGGTGTGCTCTTCTGATTTCAAAACACTTTCACTTCCAGGACTCCATGTGCAATGAGTGCTCAAATCTTCCACGAATCAATGAACCAGTAACTCAGATCATACCCATACACCTCTGTGGCTTGGGTACGATTATCTTCATTTTTCTGAGGCGGATGGTGGGCTCCTGGTCTTACAGGCTGCAAGTTGCAGATAGGAATCAAACTGAGATTTCTGCTTTCTAATTACACTGCGCTTCCCCCACCCCGCCCCCAACCGCCATCTACCAGGTATCAGCTCAAAGTCTTGTGGCTCTGCAAGGACAAGGTGCGTTCTTGGCCATCCCGCCCGTGATGTGCCTCAAGTCAGGATACACAGTAGATTCCAAGAGGCTGGTGAAATTGCCTCGGGAAACGGCAGGGATTCCCAGGAACGCTCCTGGTGGGTCCTGTGAGAGTGAAGCCTGGCTCGGCTCATCGGAGCTGGGATAGAAGGTCGCCAGCTAAAAGCAGAGCACTGGCTGTAGCACCAGCTGCAGGCTGCCAGAGGCACATCTAGGGACCTGGAATTGTCCCTGGGTGTTACCTAGAACCATTCCAGGGGCTCCAGGTGGGCTCTTAGGAAGTGCTTTGCTCTTTAGGGTGGGACTCAACGTCTGGATCAGCATCCCTCCCTTGCTCCTTGCCAGCCTTCTTCTGTTTGCAGTTGGAAACCCTGCCACAGCTCACTGCAAGCAGCACTTCTGTGCCCAGTGGGGCAGGGGAACAGGGTTTGGGGTGGTTTGCTTTCCCAACTTTTGTGCGATTCATTTGGGTGGAGCAAGAGGGTCTTGGCAGGTCCTCTCCATGGTGGAGAGAAAGTCTTTGCTGGGAGGGAAGCCAGTTTAGAAACCTGACCCGTCTTGTTCACCGGTCCTTCCCCTCTGCCAAAGGGAGGCTGTTGACATCTTTAGATTCCTCTTTCTTTGCTTTGCAAGATGTCCTGTTTTTATTTAGCTTGGTGTCCAGATCTGGTGCATGGGCCCGGGAGTCAGTAGTGTTCCCACCACGGGTCAGTCTAAGTGTTCAAAGCCCAGCATCATCACAAGTGAACTGTGTTTAACCTGCCTCAGTTTCCTCATTGTAAAACAGGGGTAAGGACAGCATGGAGCTTGTTAGGTTGTCACAAGGATTAAATGAGTTAGCTCACATGAAGCTCTTAAAACACCGCCTGAGGGATTTCCTGGTGCGCCTGTGGTTTAGACCTCACCTTCCAATGCAGGGGCTGCAGGTTCAGTTCCTGGTGGGGGAACTAAGATCCCACATGCCTCATGGCCAAGAAAACCAGAACACAAGACAGAAACAATGTTGTAACAAGTTGACTAAAGACTGAAAAATAGTCTACATCAAAAAATAAAACATAAAACACTGCCATACCACTTACTCTGACCAGCTTGGCTTCTCTTTTGGTTGGTGTCCATTTGCATGATTATTTGACATTTGAAATTGTCAGATGTCCTGACAGCCAGGCAGGCCGATTCACCTGTAGGGTATATATTCTGTGCCTTTTCCTCTTTCTGGAACTGAGTGATGTCCCCCAAGTTTGCCTTTCCCGGGTGAACGTAGCATCTTAACTGCCCGCTAGAGAGAGGCGTTTAGGAAACTGATTCCTGAGACACTCACAGACACCTGTGGTTTGCAATTGCCTGCAGGAGTAGATGTCACTTGCTGGTTGTCTCAGGCTATCTCGTGGCTTCCTGCAGCCATCCTGTGTGCTGCCTAGGTGGAAAGTCAGGGTGCCCACTGCCCTGCATGGGAAGTTTCCTGGGGCAAATCCAGAGCTCCCTGACTTCCCCACTCTTTTGGCGTCACGTGCAGCCACTGCTGGCGAGTCAGTCCCTGGAGCCTGCGCTCAGTTGTCCCCGGCCCCTCATCCAGACCAAGGTGGGCTGTCCTTTATTTTATTTATTTTTGATGGTGCTGTGTGGCATCTGGGATCTTAGTTCCCTGATGAGGGATTAAACCCGTGCCCCCCGCAGGGGAAGTGTGGAGTCTTAACTGCTGGACCACCAGTGAAGTCCTTGGGCCTTTCTTTAAAGAACAAACAGAACTGCCTGTGTGCCAGGCTGGTGCTGTGGAGACCCAGGTGACTTGAACGACGATCAGGCAGCCAGGCAATTGAAAGACGTCAAAGGCGATTCTGTGAATACAGCCGGCTGGTGCTCAGCTATACAACGTGGAACCAGCTTATTTGCTGTTAGCTTTCATCCAAACAAAGAGGCTGGAAAGGCACTCCCCTGACACATAACCCCCAGATGCCCTTGAGACAGTGGCGGCCTCTCTCATGGATCACCAGCGCTGACCTCTCCACAACACAGGTGCCTCCCCTCTGGGTGCTCCATCTGTGAGCATGGATCCCTCTGTCCTGCTTACTGCTGGTCCTGGGCTGTGAAAGGCCCCTGGGAGGGACAGGCTCCAGGTGACATGGATATTGCCTCTGTGCTATCTTTAAGGCCTACTGGCCAGATGATACCGTGACGAACTGAGGCCATGTGGTATCTGCTGCTGGGCTGTGCAGAGCTCACTCGTCCAAGTCCATGCAGGTGGTGCCTCAGCCCTACGGCCTTGAGGGAATTGTATGAGGAGCATGAGGGGTCACAGAGTGTCCTGCTCTATAGATGACCTCTTAAGAAGGCCAACTTGCTGACCATATTGATGCCAGGAGTAATGAGGTGTAAGATGCCACTGATAGTAATGACCACAATGGCGGTGCCCTAGACTACCAGCTGTCGTGTGATTCACAGTGCGATCATCACTTCCCAGCATCCCCGTGATGTCTGGTCCCAACCAATCACCTTCCCTTTGCAGTCAAGGAAACCGAGCCTCAGCTAACCTGAGCACCTTGTCAGAGCCATGAAGTGAGTGAGCGGCTGAGCTCCGTTTCAAACCCAGGCCTGCCTGAGGCCACAGCTCAGCCCGTGCTCCTCTACGACAGGGGGCCTCATTCACTCCCAGTGCTCAAGGTTCTGATGACAATCAGATTTGCAGGGGAACTGCACAAAGATGGCTCTTCTAGTTATTTGAGGGGGGAATTGGCTCTGTCGCCCGGCATCTCAGGGCTCGGGTGTTGGACCTAAGGGTTCTCTTCCTTTGACACTAGACTGTTTCCCCCACACCTGCGGGCCTCCCTCCTTGGAGAAGAACCATCTTTCATCCCCCATAGTTGCTATTTTTCAAACATCAGTTTTAATTTGAGGCACTCTCTCTCTGGGAGATTGCAAAAATTAAATCGTTTTTAAGCAACCAAACAACACTTGTGGGGTTTGTAACAAACTTGTGAAATTTGCGGAACTTGGCAGTGGAGGTTCTCTTGGCTGATTTCCCTGGGGCCCTGAGGACCTTCATGTTGGCTCTTATTTCTGTCTCGTTTGGGGTCTTTCTTGCCAACTAGGGCCCAGCCGTTGCATCTTAGGCTGATTTCTGAAAACATCAAGGGCTGGGGGCAACTCCCAGTCTGGATGTCCAATTCTGCCTTCCGTTTGTCATTGTGGGAAGTCAAGAAGACATTGGTGGGTTGGGGGACCACCTGGTGGGGCAGAGGGTCACAGGGCCAGGATGAGGAGGAGGACACAATCTCCCCTTGTGAGTGTGCACACCTTCCCCTCCAATCCAGGGGACTTCAGGGTCCCCTGAAGGGTGGGACCATGTTCCAGTTTATGCCAGTTCCCACTCCTCTGCAGAAGGCCCTCTCCACTCAGGGAAAACAGCAGCAAGACGATTTCCAAGCCTCAGCTGTCACCAGCTAGTATTGTCATGGTCTAAGCCAAGTATTCAAGGTGGCATGTGTTTCTGGCTCCTCCAAATTCTTAGCTGGAAACAGCTTTAAGTGGTCAGGACTTGGATGGTGTGAGGCCAGCAGGATGAACAGAACTTTATAATTCACCTTCTTTGCAGGGCTGGTCCTCTGATATAACAGGGAGCCCTCTCTCTCTGCAGGAGGACTTAAAGGGAACAAGGGGCCAGGAGGACTTGCCCTGGGGGTTTGGAAGGTGATGTCCCAGGGGGCTCTGGTGCTAAAGAACCCACCTGCCAATGCAGGAGATGCAAGAGACGTGGGTTCGATCTGTGGGTGGGGAAGATCCCGTGGGGTAGGAAGTGGCAACCCACTCCAGTGTTCTTGCTTGGAAAATCCCATGGACAGAGGAGCCTGGTGGCTATAGTCCATGGGGTTGCAAAGAGTTAGACATGACTGAGCAACTGAGCACACACACAAACCCTATATTTATCTAGAGAACCTGGAGTCTGGGCCAGAGGCTGGGGGCTAACCATCTCCACCGCTTACCGGCCATGGACATTCTCTGTATGGTTTGCTTGTCTGTACAATGGAGTGAATAATAGCATCACAGAATTGTCGTGACGATTAAGTACAACATGATGTACTTAGAACCATGCCTGGCAGATAGTACATGTGCATTATGTCAATTACCTTATGGTGAATGAGAAACTGTTATGCTCAGTGAGACTGACAAAGGATACTATGGACCCTCCTAGAACAGTGGCCACCAAACACACCCCTAGCCTCATTCCCAGAACCTAAGAAGACGTCAGGCTACTTGGCAAAGGGGAGTGGAGGTCGCAGAGGGAATCAAGTCTACTAATTGGCTGACTTTGAGAGACGGAGCTCACCCTGGATTCTCCAGGTGTAATCACAAGGGTCCTGGAAAGTGAGTGGAGTGGGCAGAATAGGGGTGTGAAGGATCAGGGGAATGGTGCCAAAAGAACCCTCTGGAAGGGGATGGGCACAGAAGCTCTCCTAGAGCTTCTGGAAGAACCGCAGCCCTGTTGTCCCTTGATTGTAGCTCAGTGAGACCTATGTCAAACTTCTATCCTACAGAACAGCAAGATAATAAATATGTGCTGTCTAAGCTGCCAAGTTCACGGTCATTTGTCATAGCAGTGTTAGTTGCTCAATTGTGTCCGACTCTTTGTGACCCCATGGACTGTAGCCCTCTAGGCTCCTCTGTCTGTGGAGTTCTCCAGGCAAGAATACTGGAGTGGGTTGCCACGCCCTCCTTCACGGGATCTGCCCGACCCAGGGATTGAACCTGGATCTCCTGCACCGAAGGTGGATTCTTGACCGTCTGATAGGAGACTAATCCTCATGCTGTCCCTTGTGTGTCCCGTGGACTCCCTCTGTGACTGATCCCAGATGTCTGTGCTATGCCTGGACACTGCCCTTCTGAGGAATTCGTACGTCGCAATAAAACCCTCAAAGAATCCATGATGCTTTGAGCAATCTGACCTCTTAAGGAGCTGCTTGTGACAACTCCAGGATTTTCTTCCACCCAGAAAGTCCTTAGGTTCCATTAGGATGGAGAGGCAGCTGGCATTTGAGACAATAGAAATAGTGCTTCATAGCTGGGGTGCTTTTGTGGCTTACATGGTTCCCAAGCAGTTCAAGGGTCATACCATGTTCTTGTTCTAAAAATGCTGAAGGCTGGGATTGCTTTTCCCAAACGACTCCACCTCTTGAAGAAAGCTGTCTACAACAGCAAAAACATCAGAGCAAAATGGATTCTTGCATGAATCTACCACTTTCCCATATCAACTGCTGGTGATATCAGAGGCCGATGTTCTGGGAAGTCTTCTCTCCCCATAGGGGAAGCCGAGGCCTCCTACCACCACCCTGCTCCCATCTTCAGAAGCTCTGCACACCCCTCTTTGGGTTTCCTGTCCCAAGGAAGGTTAAGATTTATAACTTCTTTCAAAGCAAATTCTGGCTTATTTCCACCAAGTCCTTTTTTTAAAAAAATCTTTCCTCTTAAAGTCATTTTCAGGGCTTCCCAGGTACACTAGTGGTAAAGAATCTGCCTTCCAAGCAGGAGACCAAGGAGATGCAGGTTCAGTCCCTGGACTGGGAAGATCCCCTTGAGGAAGGGACAACCCACTCCGGTATTCTTGCCTAGAAAATTACGTGGACTGAGGAGCTTGGCGGGCTACGGTCCATGGGGTCGCAAAGAATCAGACACGACTGAGCACGCACATGAGCGAGAGAAAGTCATTTCAGTCCAATTCTGTCTTTATTCCTACCCCCCGGCGGCCGCCCCCCCCCCCCCCAACCCCCACCCCCGCCGCCGCCTTTCTGTTCTTTTGGCCTTTGGAGCTAGTGAAGGAGGGGACTTGGGGACGCTCCCCACAGCTAACGACTTGGGTTAGAAGTTAGCTGACAGGGACTGGACTTTATTTCTTGTTGGGCCAAAGAGCTGCAGAGCTGGGACCCTAGCGAGCTGCCTGAGGACATCTCAGGGCCCCATCTGCCTGCCCCCTACCAACCATTGGCCTCCATTGCTGTTGTTGCTGATTTTTTTTTTTTTAAGTTTTTGTTGATTTTGTAAATTTGCTAGCTCTGTGCTTTTTCAACTTGGCCTGCTAGCCGAAAAAAGCAAAACCAGGGCATAGAGAACAAAGAGAGGCTGGCAGGAGCCTGGACCACACTGAGCAGGGCCACTGAGCTTCTCTCAGGAGGGGTGCGGGCCAAGATGCAGCTGAAAACTTCTCCTGGCTTCAGGGTTTAAAATACCTACACTTCCTGCTCCTTGGAGAGGGTATGCACAGAATGTGAGTGACTCACTGCGGTGGTTTTCAAATGTGTCTGTCATAAGGAGGGAACATCAAAAGCCCGTCCTGTTTCAGATGTTATTTTTTCCACTCTCAGCTATGCAGCGCTAGAAAAGCTGAATGCCTGAAACCAGTGTTTGTTTTGAGTGCAGAAAGTGAAGGGCGAAGTCATTGCGCCGCAGCAAGTAAAAACCCAACTCTTAAGGAAAAAGAAAAAAAAAAAAAGAAGAACACAACAAAAAACAACCGGCGTGTCAACAGGGAGGGGATTGTGTTTCAAAGCCCTGGTTTTCAAAAAGTTTAATTATATTTCAAGTCAAGCCAAACTGTCAAAACATGGGAGGGGGATCTGCCTGCTTTGAAAATGCATTAGCCGTCTTATGTAAAAGCCCATAATTGATATCCTAGATGAAATCAGAGCTCGGGTGGGGGTGGAGAGGGAAGGACGGCCGCTCAGAACAGCTCTGATGGACTTCCCTATTGACCACGTGCAGTTTTACGGATCTCAGTTCCTGAAGTGGGAAACTGGAGAGGAGAACAAAGCACAACACCCTCTGCGAACAGAGAGGGTTTAAAATATCAGGCCTGGTTTACGCAACGTGTGGGCCCTGTGCATTGTAAACTGTCATTTACATAAGGGGAAACTTGGTAGATCGCCTCTCAAGCTCCATGACGGTTTATAAATAACAGCAGGCTGCACATTCTGCTGCCTGAGAAACTTTTTCATCTGCTCTCAGGTCTGAGGGTTGTCTGGGGTGGGGTTTGGGGGACCTCACTTGCCTCCCATCTGCCTTGTTTGCAAGCGGAGTACTGCTGTCCTTCCAGACTCCCCTTGGCTATCTCCTCCAGAAAAGGAAGGACCTGGGGGGTTGAGACTTTGCCTTACTTGCTCTGCCTGTCCTTCTGGAATCTTCTAGAACTTTCCAGTTTCCAGTGCAGATTCTGAATCTTCTTTGTCTGAGCATGTTCCGTGTAAACCTGTTCTCAAATAAAATTAAACTTGAACTAAATGAAGATTAAGGCTGTCAGCCATCTAAGGCATAATGAGGAGGAGCCAGAGTAGCATCAAGGCAGACCACGGCAGGAATGCAGGGACCAAAAGGGCTAGGAGTTACTGACCTAAGGCCTGCATCCCCCGAGATTGGCCTGTGTCCTTCTTTCTCCTTCTTTGGTCAAGCCATTGGCCTCCGGGCAGATCAGGTTCATCCACAGGGCCTGTGGCCTGGAACAAACTCGTCATTTTCCCCTTGCATGCTGATTTGTCTGAACAAGCCAAAGTACCTATAACATGGATGCCTTTGGATTTGAGAAGTCTCTCTTTTTCATCCTGGTGACACAAGACAGCCATCTCTCTCCTCCCCTTGGCTTTGCTGACCTCTCCCAGATGGGATAAATCCACACAGCCCACTCCTGGGGAGAGCAGACTTTCAGGTTTGTGGCCTGGGACTCTGTGGACCTCAGAAAAGAGTTTGCCAGATAAAATACAGGACATCAGGTTACATGTGAATTTCAGGTCACCAAAGAATCGTTTTTGTAAGCAAGTATGTCCTACATGGTATATTCTTAAAAGTATACATACAACACTTAGGACACACACTGAAAGTTATGCAGTGTGTCTGAAGTTCACGTGAAACTGGGTGCCCTGTGTTCTCGTTTGCTAATTCTGACAGCCCTCCTGAAGTCCCTCTGTTCTAAATGGATCTGGGCTTCATGTGAGGAAGTGAGTTCTAACCAGGATCAGAGCCTGGTGCGCGATATTCTCCCCACAGGGGTTCAGAGGTAGAAGAAGAGCCCATGGGATGGGGAGGAGAGAATTAACAGCAGAACCATAGGCCACATCTGGACAGTGGAATCCTCCCTTTGACCACCTCTAAATGACTGCAGAGGCAACAGAAGCCACCACGCAGCTCACATAATGATAGCTTTCTCCTTTCTCATTCCAGACAGTTTGGATTCTTTAAAAAAAAAAAAAAAAAAAGAAATTGCTTTTGGGAAGCAGCAGAGGGTGCGGGGAAACTCAGAAACTGGCCGCCAATGGAAAACAGGAAGGCAGTGCCTCTAATTAAAAGCAGCCAGCTCCCCCTCCATCTGCAACGCTGGGAGCCCAGCTGACAAGGGAGGCTGTTCCCTTGCTGCCTGGCGCTGTGGGCAGGCGGCCGGAACAGACTCTACCGGGCGGCACTTGGGGCCCTGCGTAGAGGAGAGTCAGGTGTTGTCAAGCCCTCTCCGCAGGATGCTTGCATTCTCGGACCCCTGCCAGATTCCTTCCTCGCCCACCAAAAGGTGACACTGGGCTCCAGGCTGGGTGCTCAGATACACAGAGTTTGTGTGAGCTTAGATTTGCTCAGAACCATCTTCCGTTTCTTCTATCACAGACAGAAAAGTCCCCTTTCAATTTCTCCAAGAAATACTCTCAGCACCAGGCGTCTACTTGAGCACCATTCCTGGAGTCTGCATTTCCAAAATCTTTCTGCAATTATATATACATTAGAATACAGCTACATTGCATACAGGTCAGCAGTATCATATTTATTCTATCGATCCAAGGGAAGGCCCAGAGATGGTAAATAGTTGGCCTAGGGTCACAAAGAAATTCTCTTATTACCATAACACAGGAGTGTTAAAACACCATGGAAGGATTAGAGAAACAAAAATGAAAATGATATCCCTAATAAAATTGTAAGGAAGGCAAATTGTGGTGGTCAAAGGGCCAGCTGGCCTGGGGCATGTGGTGTAGACAGAGAAGTACAGGATTAGTTGTCAGGAGAGCCAAGCCTTGTTTAGTCCCTGACATTAGCAAAATTTGGGCCGGCCATCTTACCTCTCAGGGCTCTCTCCTGGGTTACACATCTGAAATTGTCAGGGGTGTGTGTGTGTGTGTGTGTGTGTGTGTGTGTGTGTTTATGTGTGCTGCATTTGATGATTTCCAAGATCTCTTATGGGCTTCCCAGGTAGTGCAGTGGTAAAGAATCTGTCTGCCAATGCAGAAAATGAGGGTTCGATCCCTGGGTTGGGAAGATCCCCTAGAGGAGGAAATGGCAATCCACTCCAGTATTCTTGCCTGGAGAAACCCATGGACAGAAGAACCTGGTGGGCTATGGTCCATGGGGTTGCAAAGAGTTGGACACGACTGAGCACACACACGCACACACACACACGATTTCTTAGAGCTCTAACATTCCAGAATTCGCTGTGACGCTCTTGACCCCACCCATCACATTGACTCAACAGCTTTGGGAGCATGATTGATGAAGCCGATCATTCAGTGACTCAGCTGAAATTGACTGAGCACCTACTATGTGCTGGGCTGCAGTGGTGTTGAAGCACCCCTGACGGAGCCATCAAGCTGCAGAAAACCCTCTTCCTTGGGCTCGGGTCTCGCTGGTCTCTGCATGTCTGCTCACTATCAAGTCTGCTCACCTGGCAAGCACAAAGGGATCGCTGGGGAGCTGTAGACTTGAAGCCTCAGCCAGCTCTCGCTTTGATCTTAGCAAAGTTGCATTCTGCAGCTCTGGTGCTCTCTGCTCCTCCTCGAGGTGTGGGAACAGACCTTTATAAGAGAGCAGTGTTAGCGGGACCCTGCTGAAGAGATGTTTCCAAAGCGTGTGGTCAGGAACCTAGAGCAACACCGGCAGGGCCAGGCTCCCGCACCAGACAGCCAGCTCACTGAGAGCAGACATTCATATAGCACCCAGAAGGCGTCATTTCAAGGGGCCATGCTGTGGAAAATCAGTGGGGGTCAGGAAAGAGTGGTTGAAATCGGCATTCCTCTGCTGATATTTGAGGCAGAAGACTCGGAGAAGAATTTAGACCTTTAGGGAAAGGGATTGATTAGACCTGAGCACAGGGAAGGAGCAGAGGGTGGCAGGGACACCAGCAGCAGTGATGCAGCTGTACCCTCTGGTGGGGCAGGGCTAAGAATTTCACTTCCTTGTTTGGTGCATTAAAATGCTAGATCATCACTCAACTCCTCATGGTTAGAAAAGACAGCAAGGAGACTGCAACCTGTTAACCCCGACAGTCCAATCCCTACTGTTGTCCCAGAGTAACTGAAGTGTGTGTGCGTGCATGCTCAGTCATGTCTGACTCTGCAATCCCAGAGACTGTAGCCCACCAGGCTCCTCTGTCCAGGGAATTTTCCAGGCAAGAATACTGGAGTAGGTTGCCATTTCCTTCTTCAGGGGATCGTCCCAATCCAGGGATCGAACCTGTGTCTCCTGAATCGGCTCATTGCCAGCTGAGACACCAGGGAAGCCCCTTATTCTCAAAAGTGCGCTTGTTTGAACAATAAATTATAGGGTCAATCTTGAAGAGATGAACCCAGTGACTATTAGAAAACTCAAGCGGGACTTCCTTGGTGGTACAGTGGATAGGAATCTGTCTGCCAATATAGGGGACACAGGTTCGATCCCTGGCCTGGGAAGATCCCACATGCTAAGGAGCAACTGAGCCTGTGTGACCTAGAGCCCATGCTCTACAACAAGAGAAGCCACTGCAATGAGAAGCCCATGCATCACAGTGAAGAGTAACCCCCACTCGCCGCAGCTAGAGAAAGCCCCTGACACAGTAACGAAGACCCAGAGCCACCAGAAATAAATAAATAACTTTTTTTTAAAGAAGAAAACTCAAGCAACTTGCGTAGGGGAGACAAGGCTTTGAAAGAATAATGCCCAGTTCTGGCCTCATTCACGGTCTTTTCAAGAAGCTCAAAGTGCTTCTCGGTCAGGACAATTTATCATCATGTCTTCCCACTTCTTGATGCCAGGCTCACTCTGAAGTTCTGGACTTTAGGACAAAGGTTTTTCAAACCCAGGATAACCTCAGAGCACTTTGGAAGCCATTTCTGATTTTGCTTCTCCAGTCTCTGCCCCATCCATTCCTTCCTTAAGTATCTCTCACTCCACTCCTTATCTGGAGATCTTAGTGCTCCAAAGAATACAATTCATGAGGGAAGTGCTGCCCAGAGCTAGCCCCAAATACTTATATTCAAAAGGAGGTCCGAGGGCCTCAGCCAATTCAGTTGCTTAGTTGTATCTGACTCCTTGCGACCCCATGGACTGCAGCATGCCAGGCTTCCATCACCAATGCCCGAAGACGGCTAAACTCATGTCCATTGAGTCAGTGATGCCACCCAGCCATCTCATCTTCTGTCGTCCCCTTCTCCTCCTGCCTTCAATCTTTCCCAGCATCAGGGTCTTCTCCAATGAGCCAGAGGGCCTCAGGAGGTGATCTCATCTGGTGAGGAGAACACGTACCCTAGAGCCCCAGTTCTGCCACAGTGGCTGGGTGACTGAAGGCCACCTATACGTTAGTTAGGGTCTGGAGCTGTTTGTGGGCCTGAAATATTCCTAAAGCACTGAAAGTCATCTCTGTGTGCACTCTGGATTCTGTAAGTTAAAAGTCACGATGGAATATTACTTGACCATAAAAAAGAACAAAATAATGCCATTTGAGGCAACATGGATGGACTCAGAGATTATCATACTGAGCGAAGTAAGTCAGACAGAGACAAATGTATGACAGCGCTTATACGTGGAATCTTAAAAAGGGTACAAACGAGCTTATCTACAAAAGAGAAGTAGAGTTATAGATGTAGAAAACAAACTTATAGTTGTCACAGGGTGTAGGGGGTGGGAATCACTGGGAAACTGGGATTGACATATACACATTATTATATATAAAATAGGGAACTAATGAGGACCTATTGTATAGCACAGGGAACTCTATCCAATACTCTATAATGGTCTATATGGTAAAAGAATCTAAAAAAATGTATATAACTTATGGACGTCATACAGCAGAAATTAACACAGCATTCTAAATCAACTACACTCCAATAAGTTAAAAAAAAGGCACTGGGTGCAGGGCCTGGGAACCCCAGAACCCTAAATCTGCCCAGGTGTCAAAGAAGTGGATTTCAGCCCTTTCTCCTTTCCTGGGTCTACAGAACTGAACTAGAGACAGAGATACGCTGATGCTAATGGGGAGGAGGGACACCATCCTGTGCCCTAGGGGCATGGCAGCCACAAAGCCTCTCCCTGTCCTCATGGAGCTTACCCTCTGGAAGGAGAGATGGGAATCAGGTACTGTACCACATGTATGAAGAGGAGTGAAGTCGAGTTAGGCTGGGAGGTGGGGCTGTTATCCCAGATAGGATCATTGGGGGGAGCCATTTAGAGGAGCTGGCATTGTAAGAAGCTGTGTTAAAAGTTATGGGAAGCATCTCCCAAGGTCAAGACCCCGAGGCACCAGCTAACCAATGTCTGAGGAAGAGTCAAGGCCAGATGGGTGGGTAGGGCAACAGTGGGAGGCCAGGCAATGGGCTTTCTCCTATGCCAGGGTAATGATTTTGGTGTGTGTGTGGGGGGGAGGGGTTGTGGGTTTTTTCTAATTATGATAAGAAGCCTTTGGAAGTGTTGATTAGAGGAGTGATGCAATCCAACTGACGTTTAAAATGAATCCCTCTAGCAGCTGGATGAAAGTAGCAAGGTAGAAGGACAAGAATGAGGACATCTTGGCACTTTTCTTGTGGTCCAGTGGCTAAGACTCCACACTCCCAATGCAGGCACCAGGGGTTCGGTCTTTGGTCAGGGAACGAGAGCCCACATGCCGCGGCTAAGCGGTTGTAAGCCACAACTGCAGATCCTGTAGGCCACAGCAAAGATCAAAGATCCTACCTGACTCGACTAGGACCTGGTGTGGCCAAATACATAAATAAACATACTTTAAAAGAGAGTGAGGGTGTTGTGGGGTGCTATTGTAACAGTTGGGGTGAGAGGCAGTGATGGGATGCACCTAGTGGTAGCAGCCAGGTAGCAAGAAGGGATTTGGTTTGGGCCTTGTTGTGAGAGTAGAGCTTCTAAGGATTCATTGATGGGTTAGCTGTGGAGGATGAAAGAAAGAGGGGAGTCATGGATAATGCCAAATATTTCAGCCTTGGCCACCTTGGTGATTTCATTTATGGAGGTGGGGAACACTGGGGAGGAATAGGGCTGGGGGAAACTCAAGACTTTGGTGTGAGATATTTGAGATGCTGAGTAGACAGCATGTGGAGATGTTGAGCCACACTTGTATTTATTTTATGACAGGTGTGCTATTTACAATATTCAACAGTTGCTTAAAAATTAAAGACAGAATGACCATATGATCCAGCAATTCAACTTCTGGGCATATACCCAGGGTCTCAAACAGATATTTGCACACTTATGTTCATAGCAGCCTTGTTCACAATAGCCAGGGAGTGGAAGCAACTCAAGTGTTCACTACTCCTCTGGAGTTACTGGTCACAACACCTGGGGAGAGAGTGTAGGCTAAGAGGTAAAGGAGATGCTCTACCCTCCCTGTGATCAAAGCTCAGGAACATGAAGCTCTGAAATGAGGCAGCTGGACTCCATTTTCCTCCAACTGCACCAGTTTATACTTTGTGTGTCGCTCCTGCAGCTGAACACACAAATATTCTTCCTTCCATCCTCTTTGCTATCTGAATACACTTGGCTGCCAAGTCAGCTGTCTCTCCCCTTGGTCCCCTCCATGCCATTTCCAAGGTTACCGCCCCATGGAGACCCTTTGCTTCTTCCTGGAATGAAGCCACCACATCCTCTTGCCTCCTGGCCTGGGAAGACTGACAGCAAGAGTGTTGGCGGAGGTGAGGTTGATTAGGACAATGTTGCTGAGAGTTGGTACCTGGAGAGGATCATGACAGTCTGTGGAGCACAGTTCCCAAGATCTTGACCCCACAAGGTAAAGCTGGATCAAGGTCACATCCAAGGGTTTACAGGGCCAGAGCAGGAAGAAGCTTCAGCACTCCCCAGGACTGATGGCTAGTGAGTCAAGGAGTGTATGTTTCTGTCAAATGTCTGTTGCAAAGAATTCTAAAACACAGGACATGGCAGCTGATGCCACTGAGTGGGTCTCCCCGCTTCCCATCCACCCCATCCCAAATTCACTTTTCCAGAATTTGACTATGATGGGGAGAGAGAGGGGCTGTCCCCAGCCGTGAGTCTTGGGCAGATCTTCAAAGCTTCTTGCTGTACAGTCGACATCAAGATGTCTCACCCCAACAGTTGCAACGCTTTGTGATTTGCACTTGGCCTGCCTTTCAGATATTCATTCTCTCCACCCTCTGGTATGCAACTGTTTCCCCAAATGAACTTCTGCTCACCACACAGTCCTGAGCATTCCACATCTCTGCTACAGCTTTGCTTTCTGCTGGAATCCTTGATTTTCTTTATTCCTTTTATCAACTGTTGCCAAATTCTATTCTTAGGGATGGGTACCAGGAGGTTAATAAATTTTAACCTCAGGCCCCCTCACTTGCACCATCCATTCTGTGGACCTTGAGGCATCATAATAATCGGTTCACATGGGCATGTGCTTTGTAAAGTTTGCAGAAGCAAGATAAGTAGGTTAAGACTTTTGTCTTTTTCCAACCCTACTTTGCCTTGACACGCCTTACTAGTTTCTCATGGTGTTGAAGTGGCTTTGAGTATTTTGGGGATATGGTGAAGGGAAAATTAAGTTGGAAAGATATTGAGTTTGGACTGAGGGGTATTTATCAGTTTGCAGTCTCTTCTCTATATATCAAATGATTCCTAGCTGTTCTGATGTAGAAATGGCTTCCAGGGTTACTCCTCCTGGTTCCCATCCTGGCTCAAGGAGCCTCATCATCTACAGGTACAGGGCCTGGGGTCATATCATCATATAAATAGATCCTGTGGCTTCTGTGTCCAGAACCTGATCCACAGGAGGGAAGAAGCAGAATTTGCAATGTGTGGAGCAGAATCTTGTCAGCGCAGAGTTCTTTCAGTTATCAGATATGTAAAATCATAAGGAGAAAATTCTGTTTTCACTGACCACTAAACAGAATAGAAGTCCTCTCCTCTTAGGAAAATGCCCAGTAATGCAGCAAATCCCACTGTGAACACACAGAACTGAGTCACAGAGGCCAGGAGGACCTCACGGAGCCTGCAGCTGATGGAGACTTGGGTGGCTGTGAAGTCCTTAGAGGACTGTGGTTATGTGGTGGGTGTGAGTGTGTGGGTCTTCGAGTTGGAACACACCGTCCACATTTTGTATATATATGTATGTGCGCATGCTATATATATATACACACACATACATACATATGTTCGCCATATGTATAAATGAGGATCTGTATACCTAATGGATATATAATGAATTATGTTCTACAAAATTGAAGGAACGTGTTGTAGAAACAAGGGAACCAAAGGAAGCCCGATGGTTTGGCACAGAAGCTGTAGAATTTGAGATTCTTGGTTCAGCCCATCCACAGGTAGGTTTTCCATACCCCCGGGGCAAGCTTGAGGAGCCATTCTACCTTCCTTTGGAGTCCAGAAGGGGCGTACAAATGAGGGTGAAGGAGTCCCTCTTGTTGATTGCTCTACACGCCAGCCCTCCACCTGCCCCGGGTGACCAGTGAGGGTGGCAGAGGGGAATGGGGTTTGCTCAGGGCTCTGTGACCAAGTCATGGAGCAGGGCACATGCAGAGGAGCGAGGAGTAGGCAGCATTCCAGTACGTTCGAAGGCAGATCTGCCCGCACATTCAAGAGCTTCTCATCTATCTGAAGGCTAAAGTGGGCCAGGAAGCCACAGGAAGTGGGCAAAGCCATGGGGGCAGGGACACAGTCCCGCCTGAGCTCCAGAATCCCAAGCCTCTCCTAGGAGGCAGGCGAAGGCTGGAATGATTTTAGCTTCTGAAAACTGTCAGTCTGCCCAAGTGTTGGTTTGGCTGACAGGGTGGAAAATTCTTAGGGTTAAAATTCAAATGGGAATAATAGCATTGGAATCATGAGTATAGTCTTTATTGAAATTATGTTCCCAGACCTCTGTGAAGTCAATCCAAAACATAATTAATACTGCTTTGGCTTTTTTTTTTTTTCACTACAGAGGATAAGTTTTTCTTGTAAGGACATACACACACACACACACACACACACACACGAGTGCACTCATGAGACAATGTATACACATGTATTTGTCATGAAGAAGTAATTAGAAAGATGAAAGATATACCCAAGTTGACAGTAAATGTCAAGTAAAGAAAACTGGTGACTGTGTTCCAGGTGTGGGGCGCCTCTGAGCCGCCCACATGGAGTGCCCTGGCCTGGGGAACGTACAGGAACCCCAGGCCCACATTGCCACAGCCTTAGCCTTTTAAGCCCAGCACACCTCCTCCCTCCTCTGTCTTCCAAGTTAGAAAGAGGTCCAGCTCCAGCCCTGTACTGCCATCCGCTCTCTCTCTGTGTCTCTCTCTCTCTTTCCCTCTTACCCATCTTCCTAGACCTGCATCCTGCCTTCCTCCTGGTTTTGAAAAATAGGTACCCTGCATTTACACCTGCTTGTCATTTGGAAGAAAGGAAGGGATGTGGGAGAGAAGCATCTTAAGATCTGGAATGCTCATGGAATAGGAGCACAGCTTCAAAAGAGTGACACGGATGAGGTGACTGGAAGAGAAAGAGCATTTAGGGGGGCTGAGCGGCTGGAACATCTTAATCTGTGGGTGTCTTGGGGAGCTGCCGGTCCTGGGGAGTGAGAGAGAGCTTGCTTTTGGGTGTGATTGCCTTTCACGGGCAGTGGCCTCTCTCTCTATGCTGCTCCATTCAGCCCTGGGAAGAGCAGGCAAGCTTGTGTTTCTGGTTACACTAATGCACAGAACTCTGGACGGGACTCAGGGTGAAACTGAGAAAGCAGGATGCTGGAGCCCAGGGATCCTGCAATACCTTCTGGGGCCTTTGTGTCCTGGAGCAGCCAGCCTTTCCCTGGGTGCAAGATTCCTCATCTGACAACCTTCTTCTCTCAGCTCTAGCTCTGTCCTTGGAGAGCTTCAACCTCTGTAAGTTTGCATCCAAAGTGGGTCCCCCTACTTGCCCACCTGGCCCGACTCCTCAGCTACCCAAGCAAGAGCTGAAAGGCAGTAATGGGGAGCATTCCCACAGGAGAACATGACATTATGGCTAGATGTGCTCTTTGGAATATGGGCTGTGAAACTCCTACGTCCGTGCTATTGGAGTGCCTCCAGACTGGAAGGGTGTGCAACTGTTTCTCATCAGAAAGAACCATCTTCCTAGTCCAAGTAAAGTGAAAGTCACTCAGTCAAGTCCAACTCTTTGCGACCCCATAGCCCACCAGGCTCCTCTGTCCATGGGATTCTCCAGGCAAGAACACTGGAGTGGGTAGCCGTTCCCTTCTCCAGGGGATCTTTCCAACCCAGGGATCGAACCCGGGTCTCCTGCATTGCAGGCAGGCTCTTTATCGTCTGAGCCACCAGGGAAACCCAAAACCCAAACAAAACCACCACCATTCATGTTTCAGAGCTCTTCTCCCCCAATCACCTTCCAGCCAGAACCCTTTCCAGCTGGGCATCCGAAAATTCCTCACCTGGTCCACCTCCTACGTTTCACCTGTTTCTGTTCCTTCTGGTTGACGTGGCAAGTCCCCTTCTTCTGAGTCATCCCAGTCCCCAGAGACTGCCCAAACACCAGGGCAGTCACCTTTGTGAGATGGAACTTCCTGCCACCAATAATGAGGCTAAGAAGTTTCAGGGGGAGAGGGGCTGAGGGCTGGCCCATCTCCCAACGATGCAACTTGGATGAGTGAGTTGTGCCATTGAACAGGAGGACAATTTTCAGGGATACCATCATTCTTCCCAGCAGTGCCTGAGGAAGATGGAACCCTGGGAGGTTACCTTCCAACTCAAAATCTAAAACGATTTTAGAAGATAGTTAAAATGTCCTATCTGTTTACAGCATGTTTTCCTTTCGCCACCACATGGCGTTTAACACCCAGATTGTGAGATCTGAAAAGGAAGGTGGTCCCAGTTAATCCCCCATCCATGACTCACACATTGGGAAAGTGAATGGGGGTGTCCCTGGTGGGGAAATTGCCATTATGGTCTAAGGCCAAGAGAAGGAAGGGAAAATATAAAGGGAGGAGAGAAGGAAAGAAAACAAATACGATGAGGTCACCAACACTTTCTGATGATCAGCTAGGTGCTAGTGTTAGTCACTCATTTTCGTACCTTGTTTAATCCACACAGCCACTCTCAGGACCCAACAACTCTGCTCATTTTACAAACTGGATGAGGAAATAGATGCAGAAGGGGGCGTGTCTCAAGGTCACCCAGCAGATCCCGGTCCCTCCAGATTAGCAGAGGAGAGGAAGGTAGGAGGCAGACAGGAAAGATGGAAGGAAGAGAACAGGCTAGAAGCATTTGCTGGAAACCTTTCAGAGAGCAATCGCACTCCAGCCTGAGCGGCGTCATCAGATCCACAGCCTGTCTAGAGAGAGGATGCTGCCTGTGGTTGGGGCCACGTGTGAGGGGTGATCCTGCTGAATGTTTCCAGGTTCTGGTCAATCAGCCACAGCACTAACCTTCTGTTTGCTGTGTGTTTCCTGTTGTTATGTCTTCCAGGTTCCCTCTGCTGTGGAAGATGCTTTTCTGCTACTTCTATCTAGGACCGAATGTAGGAGAGGCTTAGAACTTTCCAGAAAACAATTTTGTGAGTGTACAATGGAGAGAGTAGGAAAAGAAGTTTTGACATAAAACAAGCTCAGGACTTGGCCCTGCTGCTGACTGTGTGACTTTGGGCAACTTACTTAACTTCTCCAAGCCTCAGTTTTCTCAATTCCAAAACGGGAAGAATAATAGTATCCCCCTCCCAGGGCTCTTTTAAAGACAAAATGGGGTCCTGTATATAAAACACTTAGCACCAAATATGGCATGTATTAAACGCTCAATGTTCATTGACTTCTATTAATTTTAGTATGTCCTGATGAAATGGCCTTGATCTAAGGAGCATCCCATCAATAAAAGTTTCCACAAAAGCAGTATATATGGCTGAGTCCCTTCGTTGTTATCTGAAACTGTCACAACATTGTTGATGAGCTATGCTGCTGCAGCTGTCGTTTCGGTTGTGTCTGACTCTGTGCCTGCCAGGCTCCTCTGTCCATGGGATTTTCCAGGCAAGAATACTAGAGAGGGTTGCCATGCTCAGGAGGGATCTTCCCAATCCAGCAATTGAACCTGTGTCTCCTATGTCTCCTGAACTGGCAGGCAGGCTCTTTACTACTAGAGCCACCTGGGAAGTCCCCTCAATTGGCAATACCCCAATACAAAATAAAAAGTTCAAAAGGAAAAAACCCTAAGAAACAAACAAACAAGTTTATGCAAAAGAAGCCCCCATTTGGAATTATTTGGTCAAATATGCCAAGATCTGCTGAGGTAGGTATGAGGCCCTTTCCTTGGTTAGTCTGTGTCGAAAGTGTCTGGGGAATTGGTGAGGGGGAGGGTAAGAACAGGTTTGGGGGCCCCAGGAGGAAGCTGTATTTAGGTGGCACCATCTCATGCCAGTAAGGATGCAGGTGGTTTGTAGGCAGCCACACCTGGAGCTCTGTTCTTCCTACACATGGGTGGTTTGCCTCCCTGCTCAAGATGGCCCTTCAAATCTTATTGAGATACACGTGGTTGGGATCTCCAAGTCTTCGGGGGCTTCAAAAAGATCTGGAAAGAGTAAATGCCCTAAGCCACTGTCACTTCCATCAGAGAGCTGACAGGCAGCTGCCCCCTACCCCCTAACCTCCACAGCAGCTGCGGGGCAGGAAAGTGTTGAAAAGAGTCTGCCAATGGACCTATTTAGCCAACAAGGGTACAAGTCCTGCCAGTTTGATAACTTTTCCCAGAGTAATCCCACTGGCCAGGCATGACCCTCCCCACCTCTATAGCCCTTAGTATGTTCTTCCTTTTGGTTATAGTTACGATAGAAAGAAATTATTTTCTATGTGGTGGCTTTCGGGTGGAGAAAGTGTATGTGGTGTGACGGATGTGAAAATAGACGGCCTGAAGTTGTGGGTCGAATTTTGTGGTTAATTCCCCTCACATCTCTAAACAGTGAGCCAATGTTTATAAACAGGAACTCTTGGTCTTGGTGATGAAAGCTCTGCCCCTCGCCCACTCTGGCTTCTGCACACACACAAACTTTCCATCCCCCCAAACTTTCTCTCACTAAGACCCATCTACTCGGATAGCACATTTGAGGACTCAGGTGATGGGGCAGCCAGTAGCTGAGGCAGAAAAATCCCATGGGAAGCATGGGGAAAAGAGAGATTCTAGAATAAAGGGCTGGAGAGATGGGGAGGTTGAACTGGGGCAGCATCTCCTGGGTGGGTTCAGTGGTAAAGAATCCTCCTGCTAATTCAGGAGACGCAGGAGACACAGCAGACACAGGTTTGGTCTCTGGGTTGGAAAGACGCCCTGGAATAGGACATGGCAATCAACTCCACTATTCTTGCCTGGAGAATTCCATGGACAGAGGAGCCTGGTGGACCCCCATTCATGAGGACACAAAGAGTCAGACACAACTGAACACACACACACACACAACACATATGTGGGTTCACCGTTGGATCTGAGGACTTTTATTTCATCTCTACAGAGAAAGAAATTTCAGCTAAGTACCTTGCTTGGCTTCTCTAGGTGCCCTCAGCTTTCCTTCCCTGGTGGCTCAGACGGTAAAGCATCTGCCTACAATGGGGGAGACCCAGGTTTGATCCTTGCACCAGGAAGATCCCCTGGAGAAGGAAATGGCAACCCACTCCAGTACTCTTGCCTGGAAAATCCCAATGACAGAGGAGCATGGTACACTACCATCCATGGGGTCGCGAAGAGTCGGACACGACTGAGCGACTTCACTTCACTTAGCTTTCCTTACTTAGTTTTGTCTTTCGCTCCTCTCTTGGCAGGAAGACAAACTTTCCAGGCCAAAAATGCAAGACCTGATGTTCCTGCTCCAATAGGCTCCTTCCCAGAACAAGGATTTCTAACCTAGAACCAGCAACTTTTTGTTTTTTCTTTAAATATTTATTCTTATTTTGTTTATTTATTTGGCTGTGCCAAGTTTTAGTTGTGTGTGGATTTTGTTGCAGCATGCTGGATCTTTAGCTGTGGCGTGGGGATCTTGTCCCCTGACCAGGAATTGAACCCATGCCCCTTGCATTGGGAGCTTCAAGTCTTAGCCACTGGACCACCAGGGTAGTGTTTCTGAGTAGGTTGCATGCATTTTATAGGGTCCATTGCCTTCATTTTTGTTGATAGTGAAAAAGACTTGTTTCACGTGGCAGCATTATTTTTGTAAAAAATGATACCTTCCAATTATTTTTGAAGCATAATTGACTTACATTATTACATTACATCATACTGGTGGACAACATACCGATTTGATATTTTATATATATTATGAAATGATTGCTGCTGTAAGTCTAGTTACCATCTGTTACCAAACAATTTTATTATAGGACTATTGACTATATTCCTGATGCTATACATTACATCCCTGGGATTTATTTATTTTATAACTGGAATCTGTACCGCTTAATCCCCTTCACCTATTTTGCCCATCACCTCACTCCCTTCCCCTGTTCATTCATTCTTTCATTTGTGGATGGACGGCTTAGGTTGCTTTTGTGTCTTGGCTATTGTAGATAATGCTGCTATGAACATTGGGATGCATAAATCTTTTTCCATTAGTGTTTTCATTTTCTTTGGATAAATACCTACAAGTAGAATTCCGGATTGTATGATAGTTCTGTTTTTAGTTTTTTGAGGACCCTCCATACTGTTTTCCATAGTGGCTGCACCATTTACTTTCCCATCAGCAGTGTACATGGTGTGTACCAGTGCACAACAGTGCACACTTTTCCACACATCTTCACCAATACTTTTTTCTTGTCATTTTGAAATAACTGTTCTGTCAAATGTGAGGCAATATCTCATCATGGTTTTGATTTTTGCATTTTCCTGATGATTAGTGATGTTGAGCATCTTTCCATGCTCTTGTTAGCCATCTGTATGTCTCCTTTAGACAAATGTCTGCTCAGGTCCTCTGCCCACTTTTTAAATCAGATGTTTTATATTTAGCTGAAGCAATTCTTTATCTATTTTGAATATTGCAAGCAGAAATATCATTTGCAAACATCTTCTCCCATTCTGTAGTTTGCTTTCTCAATTTATTGTTGGTTTCTTTCACCGTGCAAATGCCTTTTATTTTGATGTAGTCCCATCAGTTTGGTTTTGCTTCTTCTGCCCTTGCCTGAAGAGACAGATCCAATAAAAACATTGCTAAGACTGATGCTGAAGAGTGTACTGTTCATGTTTTGTTCTAGGAGTTTTACGGTTTCAGGTTTTACTCTTATCCACGTAGGGTTTATTTTACTTATGGTGTAAGAAAGTGGTCTAGTTTTATTCTTTCACATTTAGTGTCTAGTTTTTCTTACCATTTATTGAAGAGACTGTCTTTTCCCCACTGTATATTTTTGCCCCCTTTGTTGTAGGTTAATTGACCGTATAAGTGTGAGTTTATTTCTGGGCTTTCTATTTTGTCCCGTTGACCTATGTGTCTGCTTTTTTGGGCCAGTAATATACTGTTTTGATACCTATAGCTTTGTGCTATACTTTGAAATCTGGAAGTGTGATTCCTCCAGCTTTGTTCTCCTCTCTCAAGATTGTTTTGGCTATCAGTATCTTCTGTGGTTCCATACAAATTTTAGGATTATTTGTTCTCATTCTGTGAAAAATGCCAGTGCTTACTTTACTAGGGATTACACTGAATCTGTAGAGTATGGTCATTTTAACAATATTCATTTTTCCCGTTGAGCTATTTCAAATCCCAAAAGATGATTCTGTTAGAGTGCTGCACTCAATATGTCAGCATATTTGGAAAACTCAGCAGGGGTCACAGGACTGGAAAAGGTGTCAGTTTTCATTCCAATCCCAAAGAAAGGCAATGCCAAAGAATGCTCAAACTACCACACAATTGCACTCATCTCACACACTAGCAAAGTAATGCTCAAAACTCTACAAGCCAGGCTTCAACAGTACGTGAACCGAGAACTTCCAGATATTCAAGCTAGATTTAGCTAAAGCAGAGGAACCAGAGATCAATTTTTCAACATCTGTTGGATCATCAAAAAAGCAAGAGAGTTCCAGAAAAACATCTACTTCTGCTTTATTGACTATGCCAAAGCCTTTGACTATGTGGATCACAACAAACTGTGGAAAATTCTTAAAGAGATGGAAATACCAGACCACCTGACCTGCCTCTTGAGAAATCTGTATGCAGGTCAAGAAGCAACAGTTAGAACCAGACACAGAACAACAGACTGGTTCCAAATAGGGAAAGGAGTACGTCAAGGCTGTATATTGTCACCCTCCTTATTTAACTTACATGCAGAGTACATCATGTGAAATGCCAGGCTGGATGAAGCACAAGCTGGAATCAAGATTGCTGGGAGAAATATCAACAACCTCAGATATGCAGATGACACCACCCTTATGGCAGAAAGTGAAGAGGAACTAAAGAGCCTCTTGATGAAAGTGAAAGAGGAGAGTGAAAAAGCTGGCTTAAAACCCAATATTCCAAAAGCTAAGATCATGGCATCGGGCCCCATCACTTCATGATGAATAGATGGGGAATCAATGGAAACACTGACAGACGTTATTTTCTTGTCCTCCAAAATCACTGCAGATGGTGACTTCAGCCATGAAATTAAAAGAAAAACACTTGCTCCTTGGAAGAAAAGCTCTGACCAACCTAGACAGCACATTAAAAAGCAGAGACATTACTTTGCCAACAAAGGTCCATCTAGTCAAAGCTATGGCTTTTCCAGTAGTCACGTATGGATGTGAGAGTTGGACCGTAATGAAAGCTGAGCACTGAAGAATTGATGCTTTTGAACTGTGGTATTGGAGAAGACTCTTGAGAGTCCCTTGGACTGCAAGAAGACCAAACCAGTCAATTCTAAAGGAAATCAGTCCTGAATATTCATTGGAAGGACTGATGCTGAAGCTGAAGCTCCAATACTTTGGCCACCTGATGTGAAGAACTGACTCATTGGAAAAGACCCTGATGCTGGGAAAGATTAAAGGCAGTAGGAGAAGGGAACAACAGAGGATGTGATGGTTGGATGGCATCACCAACTCAGTGGACATGAATGAGAAAGCTCCGGGAGTTGATGATAGACAGGGAAGCCTGGCGTGCTGTAGTCCATGGGGTCGCAAAGAGTGGGACATGACTGAGTGACTGAACTGAACTGAGTCTGTTAATATGGGGTATCTTCTCCCTTGTTTGTGTTGTCTTTGATTTTTTTCATCAACATCAGAGTTCAGGTCTTTCATCTCCTTGGTTAAATACGTTCTTAGATATTTGTTCTTTTTGATGCAATTGTAAATGAGATTGTTTACTTAGTTTCTCTTTCTGATACTTCAGAGTCCCCTTGAGGTCTGTAGCTAGTTGTCTGTGGCTCCTGGATTTTGGGTGAGAATTGGGAGGTTAACTCAGAAGGCACGGGAAATTGGAAGGTGGGGTGAGTATTTAATAAGCAGAGTAAGCCCTATAGTTCATTTAGGAGAGGCGCTCTGGAGATGGGTTCCCAGCTTTACCCTCCAACATCTGCTAAGATGATTCAACAAGCTGCGTCTGGATGCCAGAGAAGAGCCCCATGGAAGGTCTAGAAAGCAGGTAGCCGTCCCTTCATACTATCATCCAGGCCAATGAGCAGCCTTTAGTTACGGGGTTACTCGGGGTCAGAATTGTTCCAGACTGCGTCTAGACTGCTTTCAGGTAAATAACCAGAAGAGTAGCCCTCTTGATCTCGTTGCTCACTTTGAGTCCTCTTGCCTTCCTCCTACGTGGCACTTTTATTCCTGGTTTAGACCAGAAATAGATATTGTGTTTGTCAGTCAATTTGTGAAAATAACAGAACCATTATCCCCCACAGAGTAACTTCTTACAACACGAGTCAATTTTTTTCTGTATAAATTGTCTGTTGACAATTTTTTTCCTGTGTCTGTAAAGTGCTTTGAGCTCCTCAGAAGAAAGGTGTTACCCCGACACAAAGTATTATTATTTTTGTCATTATCATTGTTTCATAACACAGGACCCTTTTACAACAGAAATAAGTATGGAAAGCAATTATTTTGTTTGCTTCAGTTACATCTAGGTCTTTTGATAGCAAGATGTGACATCCAGAGAACCAAGTCACAGGAGGAAAAGAAAAGCATTATGTATTTGTGTGCTTGCTGTCATCTGCGGGTTTTACAGCATTTACAACCTTGAATTCACTAATTCCCCAGGGTATTAAAGAGATGAACAGTATTGTTCCAAGTTTTAAAGACAAGGAGGCCTTGGCAGACCCAGAGTTACCAGAAGAAAGAAACTGAACCTGCAGAACTCATTTGAAACCCCTTTTGGGATATGCTGAAAATTCCCTTTCCAGTCGCATCACAGGATCATTGAAAACCAGCATATTTTGTTGACCAGCACCTGTTGGAGGAGTAGGCATGATGGTGTCCCTTTTGACCCCTTCTGTGAGAACCTCCTTCCATACTCTCCCCTCCGGACACACCGACATAACCCTGGATAGGTACCACACATCTGGGTTAATTATATCACACGGGAATGAGCCAGAACTAAACAAGGTGACAACCTCCTGGCTCATCAAATGAGTGCCACCTTCTCGGCCGTGAGAAAGTGCATGTCTCTCAAGGTTGTGTCAGGAGTTCTTGGGCAGTCTTGAATCCTTCACTGGACACAATCCT
This sequence comes from Oryx dammah, assembly GCF_014754425.2. Taxonomy (NCBI): domain Eukaryota; kingdom Metazoa; phylum Chordata; class Mammalia; order Artiodactyla; family Bovidae; genus Oryx; species Oryx dammah. The sequence goes on from NW_024070190.1 coordinate 7,875,509, forward strand.
GCTCGTCCAGTCTCCAGGATTTGTGACTAGTGGGCTGCTGCATTCACCCATTTGTTCACAGTGTTATGTCAAGGAAATGTGAAGTTCTGGGAAGACTGAGTTTGGGAGTTATGTAGACCTTCGTTTAAACCCTAAGTCACCTCTGACTAGCTATGTAATGTGATTTGGGGCAAAGTGTTTTCCAAGCCTGTTTCCTCACTGACAGCATGGGAACAATATCTTTCTTGTAGGGTTGTTGTGAAAATTATTGCTAATCCTGTACTTGTATAGCTCCAGCCATAGTAGGGGAGGTGGGTGGGCAGCTCCTATTGGACTGATCATGTGTTCAGTGATGTCATATCGGAAGCTTGAAACTGACCACTATAGTATTTCCTTCATGGAAATCAGCAGATTCTACAAAGAAGGGCTTCCCCCCGCCCACTAAAGCTTATTTCAGAGAAGGCAATGGCAAGCCACTCCAGTATTCTTGCCTAGAAAATCTCATGGTCGGAGGAGCTTGGTAGACTGCAGTCCATGGGGTTGCGAAGAGTCGGACACGACTGAGCAACTTCCCTTTCACTTTTCACTTTCATGCATTGGAGAAGGAAATGGCAACCCACTCCAGTGTTCTTGCCTGGAAAATCCCAGGGATGGCAGAGCCTGGTGGGCTGCCATCTATGGGGTCGCACAGAGTTGGACACGACTCAAGCGACTTAGCAGCAGCAGCAGCAGCAGCAAAGCCTATTTATCAATACCTCCCTACTTAATAGGCACTCAATAAATGTAGCTATTATTAGTAAACTCAGGTAAAACTCACGTTGATTCAAGATGTAGAAATAGAATTACTAGGAACATAAAATCACTACTTGTTTTACAAGAAAAGTGATATTGCATCTGCCCTGAATTGATCCCACAGAAAGATGAATGTGTGGTTCTTTGGATACATGGAGCTTGTCATTTAGATCTATTGCTTTTGCTTATTGAACTTGGGAGCATATTTTGTGTTGCTTCTAGTAACTCAAGTTCTTGTTTGGCTTATAAGAATGCACTGGCTAAAACCCAAAACAACAGAAAAAAAAAAGAATTTGGGAAAAATTTTCACTGTTTCAAAGCTGGAGAAACAGCTTGTCAATCAACAAACATCCAACACTGTGCTTGATACTACAACTGCAACATGATTCTTAACATCATGAAGCCTACAGTCTGCATGGGGTGTTGAGAAAGACGGTGCCTGTATTTGAAACAATATAAAAAATGAAAACCTTTTGAAAACACATTGTATGCTTCCACATAGGGGAAATTCAGGCACAGGGAAATAAAGTCCAGTTTTTCAGGTTACAGAACTAGTAAGAAACAAAGCTAGAGTTTGAACTCAGATGTAGAGCCAAGCGTCTTTCTAGAAATAGGTTGGGAACAAGTGATAGCATTCTATGCTGAAATAAAAATGGGCCACTTTACTATGTAGATAATTTGAGAATTTGTTGTTCAGTTGCTAAGTCGTGTCTGACTCTTTGCAACCCCATGAACACCAGGCTTCCTTGTCCTTCACTGTCTCCTGGAGTTTGCTTAAACTCATGTCCATGGGTCAGTGATGCTATCTAACCATCTCATCCTCTGCCGCCCCTCCTCCTTTTGTCTTCAATCTTTTCCAGTGAGTCAGCTCTTAATAAGAAGCTACTGATGTGGTCATGAACAAAAAGCACAAGAAAATCTGAACAATTTAAAGGCAGCAGGAATCACCTGGGCAAATCACTGATGAGAAAAGTCTATGGAAAAATGCAGTTTGTACAGGTTGACGGATAGTCACACATTTTTGTGAGATTTTGCTAAGCAATGAACACAACCAAGCCCACATATGTTTGCCCTAAAGGCAATAAACCATCTGATGAGCCCACCGTGGCCAAGATGGAAGAGGTGAACCCCACAGGAAAGGGTACAGAATGGTGATGAAGACCCTTTCTCCCCTTAAAAGAATCCTAAAATATTAGGGAGAAGTCAGTCCAACTGACACTTTGATATTACAGACCAGACCAAGTCTATTTTTCTTATTGTATAAACCTTTCTTCCTTTTCTTCTTCTTCCTCCCCTTGCTTCTTGGTCTTCAGACAACAACAGAAAACATTGATGGACTTTTCTGACCAGCCCAAACATAACTCCAAATAATAAATACTGAAGCAATGGTGGCAAAGCCATTGCTTGGCTGGAAGAAAGCCATACTTCATCTCATACATCATTTACTAGCGTGCCAGGCAGCAATGCCACAAAGCCAGGAAAGATTTAGAAAGAGAAGAAGAGAGGGGAAAAACTCCAACACCACGACTCCTCTATTATCTTGTAAAGTTTATTGATGCACAACACAGAGGCCATTAACAATGGTGCCCGTGACTGTTCTGATTTACACAAGTAAGGGCAAAATGGTGCTCAACAGTGTTTCAATGGTGCTTTTTTTTTTTTTTTTTCCTGCACAGAGCGAAAAGTTTTTTTTTTGTCTTATGTGTAACATAGGCAAGTTTATTTCAGTCCATACATTTTTAAGAATTTCACATGTTCTGATTCTTTCCACGGTCAATCACCTTAGTTCCTCCAAAGTCCTAATCTTCAAGATGAGATGGCTCTTTCAAAGAGATGTGTTCCTTAGTCTACAGCTGTCACATCAGCCAGTCCAGACTTCTCTGATCTCCAGTGGAATATGGACACACTTTAAAATTTCCACCCATAATCTCTGGGATCCGATTTCCTCAAGCAGTTTACTTTAGGACCATGTTTTGGGTCGGGAGATGGATCTGCCTAGTTTTGAATTTAACACCTTCCAAAAAGGTATGAAGTTCAAATCATGCTCACATGTTCAAATCACCCTAGAACAGTACAGATCTCTGGGGTATACCAGTACTTTTATTTATTTATTTTTTATCTGGCCACACGGGGTCTTGGTTGTGGCATGTGGGATCTTTCATTGTGGCAAACGGACTCTCTGGTTGTGGCGTGCAGGCTTATTTGCTCAGAGGCATGTGGGATCTTAGCTCCCTGACCAGGGATTGAACGTATGTCCCCTGCATTGCAAGGTGAACTCTTAATCACTAGATCACCAGGGATATCCTGCCAATGCCTTTTTAAAATCCAGACACTGTGTTCTTAAGATAAAAGCCTAAAAAAACAGAAGCCATCTTTGTTTTGTGTCAACATTAAAATTAGAGTTCTAAAACAATATGTTGTTGTTGTTTAGTCCCCAGGTCATGTCCGACTCTTTTGTGACCCCATGGATTGTAGCCCCCAGATTCCTCTGTCTGTGGGATTTTCCAGGCAAGAATAATGCGGTGGCAAGAATACTGGAATGGGTTGCCATTTCCCTCTCCGGGGGATCTTCCTGACCCAGTGGTCAAATCCATGTCTCCTGATCGCTTCTCCTGCATTACAAGTGAATTCTTTACCACTGAGCCACTTGGGGAAGCCTAAAACAATATAGCTGATAATTTAAATGCTTAAGATATGGAGGAAATGATCAGCTCTATAGTCCTGGAAGCAATCTTTATGTTTATCAATACACCCTCTCTATTGAATGTTTTAGGTAAATTGTTCCTTTTTATCTGTATCAAAACTCATACTGAACAATGAATTCTGGGTTGCAAAAAAGGATTTATTTCTGCACCTGTCTGTAAGTCTTTGTCCACAAATTAAAAACAGACACAACTGCTGTCAATGGCATTTAGTATTGGTCACAGGCTTCTTTGGAAATGTGATGATTTCTTTCTGTGACCCAAATCTGGGTTTTCTAGAGCCCATTTTGGAGTGGAAAGCAAATATCACACACATGGGCTGTGGATATCCAAGGTGGCCCCTGAGACCTGGGGCCTCCTTGGTAGAAAGTTATCAGCCAGCCTTGGCAGCCACTGTCCATCTGAGAGTGATGACCAAGATAGAGGAGGGAGACGCTGGAGGTGCAGACGAGGGCTGGTGGCTCCTCCTTCTCACCTGATTAGCAAAGCTCAAGAATCCCTGTACATCTTTTTTGTTTCCATCCCTGTGTCTGTCTAAGGACACTTAGGTTGATTCCATGTCCTGGCTATTGTAAATAGTGCTGGTATGAACACTGGGGAGCATGCATCTTTTTGAATTATGGTTTTCTCCAGATACATGCCCAGGAGTGGGGATTGTGGGATCATATGGTAGCTCTATTTTGAGTTTTTTTAAAGAACCTCCACACTCTTCTCCAGAGTGGCTGCACCGCTCTATCATGGCCAACTTCAGGCTACTGCCACGATGTTCCTGAGCGTTGGGAAGGGACGCACACAGTGGGCCTTGTGGGCTCACTCCTGTGCAGCCCTGAGCCTGTCCTGTGAGGTTGGATGCTTTAACACAGGGATGCACAGACAGTGTTTAGCATTGTTTGGTACACAACATGGCACACAGTAGGTGTGCTTAGAGAGCTGTGGCTCACACCAGCCAGGACTCTGGGCTTCCGGCCTCCTGGCCCTGCAGAAGACAGCTAATAGATCCCATCTTCTGAGGGAAGCAAATTGCTAATGATCTTTCAATAAAATGAGACTCTTTCCTGGCTTCTGATAAACTGCTCTGAGCAATGTCTTGGAAAGAACCCAGGGCCAGTGCCTCTGCCTCAGGGAGGCCCTGGAAAGGAAATCTTTTGAGGCTGTCCCTCCTCGCCCCTGGGACAGCCAAATCTCTGCCTCCATAGCCATGCTCAGCTGCCTCGGCCCTTGTGCCAACATATAACCCACAAAACCCCTTTTACTTTGAGCAAGTTCCTGATGTGTGTATGTGTGTGTGTTTTCCTTTCCTAAGCAACGGCTCTGCTGCTGGCCACATCCAACAAAGGAACAAAGTCACATTGTTCAAAGCAAACAACTCCAGTATCACTTGGAACAAATATACAATCACACTCGCAGACCTCAATCTCCAAACCCAGCTGGACAAAGCAGAGTGAAAGACTCAAGACCTCAAGGCAGCAAAACACACCTTTATCTGCTTCCAAAAGGCCTTTATCAAGGGTAGTTTTCACGTGGGTTTCTTTCCCCCCTGACTGTTACTAATATCCTTTTAGAAATTTGAAAATAACATGTCTTTCCTTACTGATGGGTTCTGTTCCAGGTGACTTTGATTGATTTATTTTTTTTCCCTCGCCACCCTGTGGGTTTTGAGGAGGACAGAAAGGGTTTCTTTGGCTTCTCTGTTGGCTTTTGAAGGGCCTCATAGTGAGACGATCATTTCACTTTTAAAATTCAGTCTCCACCTGTCGGACGAGATGATCATTTTAGACACACGTACCATTAGCTATCCTATGATTCTGTGAGCGAGCCCCCCTTTTCTAGTCTCCTGCCCCAGGCAGTGGTGCTGACTGACAGGAGAATTTGCCACGTGGAAATTCACTGGGTGCAGTTTACTATTTGCAGACACACAAATCCTCAAGGCCAACAAACAGCTCACAGCCCGCTGGGTTCGTGATGCTGGGCACTCAAGGAAACTTCGAGAAAACCACTCCTGCAGGTTACTGGGCTCCCTGTGGGCCAGGAATGCACAGGCTGCAGCCAGCCTGCAAAGGTAGCCAGGTGGGGGGGCTGAGTACCCCACCAAGGAGCAGCAGTGGGAGTGATAGTGAGACCCTTAGTCAGCCCTGAATGCACGGCGCTGCCTCCTGAGCACATTAGGAAAAAAAAAAAGGCAAGTTTTTTTCCTAACTAGGCAAGCTCCTATTAGGAGTTATTCACAGACCCGTCGGAGACTGCTCGCCAGGGTGCAAGGGAAGAGGATCAGGCGAACCAAAGAACTGAATCACCGTGAGAGCCTGGCCCAGAGAGAGAACCCACCTGGAGCCTCTCAGCAAGAGGAGCTGAGTCTTGGGAAGGGAATAGGATTTCTCTGGAGAAGAAAGGGCAGGGAGGGGTACCAGGCAGAGAGAACAGCTTGGGCAAACAGCTTGGGCACATGAACTGCCCACAAACCCATGTGGGCGTGACCCTGGCCTGATGTGTGCCCACATTTCAGGACAGAGGGTGAAAGAACTCATTCTTCTGAGCTCATCTCTTTAGCAAAAAATGACTTGTTAAGTGCTTTCTGGGGTTCTAGGTCTATGATGAGGGCTGAGGTCAACACAGAAGGAGCATAAGATGCTCCCACCTGGGACACACCCTTCCTCCCCTTTATCATCCTCAATGTGCTGCATGAATCCCTGCTTTAAAGACCACCAAGGGGTGTCTCTGATAGTCCAGTGGTTAAGACCCCATGCTTCCAATGCAAGGGATGTGAGTTTAATCCCTAGTCAGGGAACTATTAATAAGATCCCACATGATTCAAGGCATGGCCAAAAAACCCAAAAAAGACCACAGAGAGCGCACCCCCATGCCCCCATCCCAATCCTCAATACAATTGCTGTCTGTATAGTGAAGCCACTCAGTCGTGTCTGACTCTTTGCGACCCCACGGACTGACTATAGTCTACCAGGCTCCTTCGTCCATGGGATTCCCCAGGCAGAAATACTGGAGTGGGTTGCCATTTCCTTCTCCAGGAGATCTTGCCGACCCAGGGATTGGAGCCGGTCTCCCGCACTGTAGGTAGACCATCTGAGCCACCAGGGAAGTCATAGAATTAAGCTTTAGTCTTAATCCTGACTTGCTATAGCTCTTTTATTGTTGTCTTGAACAGACTTTACATTTTAAAGTACTATTTAGTGGTGTATACAATGGAACACTACTCAGCCATAAAAAGAATGAAATAATGCCTTTTGAAGCAACATGGATGGGCCTAGAGATTATCATTCTGAGTAAAGTAAGCCAGACAAAGACAAATATTATATGATGTCACTTATATGTGGAGTCTAAAATATGATACAAATGAACTTATTATCAAAACAGAAACAGACTCACAGACATAGAAAAGAAGCTGACAGTTACCAAAGAGGAAATTTGGGGGAGGGATTAGAAGATACAAAATACTATATATAAAATGACAAGGTCCTGCTGAATAGTAAAGGGAACTGTTTTCAATATTCCATGGTAAATGACAGTGGAAAAGAGTACATGTATAACTGAACCACTTCGTTGTGCAGCAGAAGCTAACAAAACATTGTAAATCCACCAGACGTCAATAAAAATAAAAATTAAAAAAAGAACGATTCAAAAAATACTGTTTAAAGTTGACTTGATTACATAATTTACATACAATGAGATGCATAGAACTGAAGTGTATGCAGTTTGATGATAATGTATACATGTCACCATCACCCCAACAAGATAAAAGGTCCCACTGCTACAGAGTTCTCATGTCCCCCACTCTGCCTTCACCACCAGCCATCACCCACTCAGACAGCCCCACCAACCACTGATCTGATTTCTAATATCATAACTTAGTTTTTCCTCCTTTTTTGAATGTGTTTTGAACAGAATCAAATGGTAGATCATTTTTGGAGCTTCTTTTGCTCAACATAACTTTTTTGATATTCATTAATACTGACTGTCAGAGAAGGCAACGGCACCCCACTCCAGTATTCTTGCCTGGAAAATCCCATGGACAGAGGAACCTGGTAGGCTGCAGTCCATGGGATCATTAAGAGTCGGACACAACTGAGCGACTTCACTTTCACTTTTTACTTTCATGCATTGGAGAAAGAAATGGCAACCCACTCCAGTGTTCTTGCCTGGAGAATCCCAGGGCCTGGGAGCCTGGTGGGCTGCCGTCTATGGGGTCACACAGAGTCGGACACGACTGAAGCGACTTAGCAGCAGCAGCAGCAATACTGAGTGTACCAGTAGTTGGTTAATTTCTATGACACATAGATACAATAATTTCTCTGTTTTATCCCTTCCCTTATTGGTGAACATTTGGGTTGCTTGTTCTGTGCATTTTTTGGTCTTGTCTTTCCAACTAGATTGTGAGTTTAAGGGCAGACATGTGTTTCATATACTCTGTCCCTACTCTGAAAGCACCTCATCTGGGGCCAAGTCAGACTGGCTCCCTCAACATGTTGGTTAATTGAATTATATTTATGGATAAGATGTGGCCCCTGCCTGTTAAGATCTTGTAACCTAATTATGGAGGCAGCTACAAATAGAAATCAGTTATTCCAAGGCAACACATTAATCCCTTCATTCAGCAAGTATTAATATTTATTTCAGAGAAAGCAGAAGACATAGTGATGAAGATCTAAGACACAGGGCAGAATGTGAAAGGTGATATGAAAGATATTCAGCAGAGTTGTGGAAACTCTGAGAGCAAAGCACTACCTTTTGCTGAGAAGCTCAGGGCAACCCTCAAGGAAGAGGAGGAGATGCCCAGGCCCCAGAAGATTGAACATGGGGAAGCCACGATGGACCAGAAGTAGAGGGTCCAACAGAGGCAGAGCTGGAAAGGCAGGGGGAGAAAAGGAAAGTGACAGAAGGAACATGTCTAGAGGCTGGGAAGGTGGAATAGGTTGGGACCACAGAGAGTCTTGAATGTCAAGCTTGGAAATCCATGAGCAAGTTCAAACATACAACACGTGCCCATTAAACACTTTTGTGATGATGGCAATGCTCTTACAACAATTCAGCATCTACATTCTGCAGGGCACCATCTCTAAATGATTACATTAATGTTACAGGGGAACAACAGAAACAAAAGGGGGGCAAGAAATTGACTAGTTCACAAGAAAGGTGACTATCAGGGTCACAATCCACCCCAGAAGCAAGTGGTCAATGTCTGGGAGGAGCAAACAGCCCAAAGGGTAAAGGTGTTTTTGGTGAAAGAGAAATAGACGGACTTCACTGGTATCTCAGTGGTAAAGACTCTGCCTGCCAAGCAGAAGACACAGGAGACGTGGGTTTGATCCCTGAGTCAGGAAGATCCCCTATAGAAGGAAATGGCTACCCAACTGCAGTATTCTTGCCTGGGGAATTCCATGGACAGGGGAGCCTGGTGGGCTATGGTCCATGGGATTGCAAGAGTTGGACATGACTTAGAAACTAAATAACAACAAAAGAGATATAGAGTTTTGTTGGCTGTTCTTAAGGGATGAGAATGCAGTGAAATTATTATTATCAATAACAAACACTACATGTCACTTTGAGAATGTCATACTTTTCAAATGATTTCATATTCATTATTCATTAGACCCTCACGGTAATCCTGATGACTCATCAAGTGAGGTGTTAATTACTATTATTATTGTTATCACTGTTCTAGATTTTTCAGGGGAAGAAATCAAAACCCAAAAGAGTTAAGAATGTCTCCACATAATGGAAAAGAATATGAAAAAGGATATTTTATATATATATATATATATATATATATATATATATAAATGCTCAGTCACTCAATCGTGGCCGACTCTTTGCAACCCCATGGACTATAGCCTGCCAGGCTCCTCTGTCCATGGAATATGTGTGTGTGAGTGTGTGTGTGTGTGTGTGTGTGTGTGTGTAGTTGTTTAGTTGCTAAGTCATGTCCAACTCTTTTGCGATCCCATGGACTGCTGCCCATCGGGTCCTCTGTCCGTGGAATTCCCCAGGCAAGAATACTAGAGTACGTAGCCATTTCCTTCTCCAGGGGTCTTCCTGACCCAGGGGTTGTACCTGAGTCTCCTGCATTGGCAGGTGGATTCTTTACCACTGAGCCACCCTGGAAGCCCAAGCAAAGACTGTCAGATTCCAAAGGTTCAAGGCACTTTGCCAGAGCCCAAGCTTGGAACCCACAGCAGAAGGAACCAGATATATATATATATCACTTTGATATATATATATATCACTTTGCTGTATATGGGAAACTAACACAACATTGTAAATCAACTATGAAAAGACAAAAGGAACTCCAAAAGAACTTTAGCTAAATTAGCCAGGACTCAAATCAGCATCTCTTGAATGAATTTCTACAACCAGTTATGGAAAATGAGGAGGTAGGATTCTCTTGGAAGGAAGGGTCTTGAAGATCAGTGTATTCAAACCAAATCAGTTGGCCTAAAACTCCCTCCCTCCCCACCCCTAACACACTGTTGCGATATGGGTGGTCTGAGAGGGGACTTGGCACAAGTCAGGATAGGGATCTGATTCAGACTTTCTGTTGTGAACATGAGAGTGTCAGATGTTTCTTTTGTAACAAGAGGCGGTTGAAGGTGTAGCTCACCAATCTTTCTGCCAGTGTAGACGGTTCTCTGATCCTTAGGGTCATAGTCAGAAAGTGAGTTCTCTGCACTAAAAACTGGAGGGACTCTAAAATAGTTTCTGCAAGGGTGTGGGGTTTGCAGGTCTGGGTTGCCCACTCACTACCCCAGCCTAAAGATTCCCTCTGCTGCCTGATGTTCATAACCTCAGCTAGGTCCTGCACAGGCAGGCCCCAGCAGGCTGTGTATTGTGACCCAGTCCTGGCTGAGAACAAAGAGGAATTCAAGAGGGGATGGACGAGAGGAGTTCACCTGTGTTGTCATTTTGCCTCAGGTAAATCCCAAACAACCAAGAACCAGAGAGACAGAGGCAGTGATCAACCATGAGAAGCCATCACCATAAACAGAGCTTATTGAAGAGGTAAGGGTGGTGTTGGGGTTGGCTTTCCAGACTCCACGGCCTAATTTGGAAGCTCCCAAAAGAGTTTGTTTGCTTTTGTGCGCCTGTGTGCATGCTCATTCGTATTTGATTCTTTGTGACCCCATGGACTGTAGATCACCAGGCTCCTCTACCCGTGGGATTTCCCAGGCAAGAGTACTAGAGTGGGCTGCCATTTCCTTCTCCAGGGTTTTTGTGCACGTGATCACTAAGACAGTCTGCTAAGTCACATGAACAAATCATCTCCTTCTCTCTGCATATATAACTGTCTGTTTCCACGTTAATCCATGACACCCATCAGGCCAATCTACCCAACCACCCAGTACGTGATGCCCCCAGTGGAAACAATCGTCTTCCCCACTGGGTATCATCACCCTCCTCTTGAAATGTACACACACTGCAAAGGGACTCTAGAAGTAAATCTTTCCTCAGTGATGTCCTCTGCATTAATTTCCCTCCTTCTAAACAGCAGCCTGGCAGCTAGTAAATAGCGACTGCCCTTGGTTACTGCTGGGAAGATAAAGGATTATTAAAAGAGGGACCAGCTGCTTGCCAATTATACCGTTTAGGCAAGGAGGGCAAAGAGGCTGGTCTGCCATCGCCCTCTGCCTCGTAGGAAGATGCTAACAACAAATTTCAGCCCTAATTACTGTCTAGTCCATTTTCTCCTGGACCAAGTTTGCATCTAAGCCTGAGTGTCAAAGAGAAATGGAATCTTACCCGTGGACATGACCTTTCAATCACAAGAGAAAGGCACCCCTCTCTCTTCCTGGCTTAGAGCACTCTGGAGCTCTGAGCTGTGAAGAGTTGCCGCAGGTAGGAAGGAACGTTAGCTTTGGAATTCAATTAACTGTCAGCACCACTGTTTGAGAGAGGAGGAGTCACCTGTCTTCAGCAAAAGGGCTTGGGGGCTGGGAGCCACCGAGATGAATGGTGATTGAAAAGTACCGGAGGACCAGGACTTGCAGACTCCCAGAATCCTTCTCTCACCCACACACGCTTCTACATGAAAATATAATAAAGAGCAGGAGAGGACGTGTGAGTGCATGGGAGATGCTGTCAAGAATTGGCTTATACATTCTTTTCTGTTTGTAAGTTTCACTGGATTCTAAGCTCTCGCTGTGGGGACTGTGTTGTGTCTCTCCTTTCTTTCAGTTCATGTCCGAATTAATGCTTAAGGGAGGAAAAAAGGATGCTGTTTGGTTCCCCATGCACCTCTTATAGCTGACAGGAAGTAGCTTGCTAATGAGAGAAAGGGTCCAGGTTCTGTCTCAGAAAGGCTGCCAAGAATACCTGCTCTATCCACTGGCCCACACTGCCTCTTGCAGGGTGGACACACTGTTCTCTGTTTAACGTGTAAAGTATAACGTGGGCCTGAAAAAGGGGAAGACATGTTTCCCAATCTATGCAATAGTGTGTATGCAATCTACATACAATATACAATTCATCCCGTACACAATAGTTCATATAATATACAGCAGGCAAAATGTGCCTGGCCCTTTTCCTTGGTCACTGGAAAGGTTCAGGCCATGGCAGACAGTCTGGCAGTGGTATTCTTTGTCAGTTTCCCCCAGCTCCACCATTCATCTTCCAGAATCCTCTGCCCCTTGTTTCAGTTTTGCATTTGCAGAGATAATCTGCCACACAGTTCCAAAGGAAAAGGAAGGCTTTCGTGAAGGCTAGAAAAATGAATGACACACTGGTTACACTGAAAACTCCTTCAAGACTTGATGATGAACATTAAATTATAAGAAGAAAAAATCGAGGTGCCTTGTCCACCATGCTCAGAAGGAACAGGTCAGGAATGTCACTTGCTTGTGAGAACCAAGCCAGGGCAGCCACACCAGCAGAAGGACCACATGCAAGAATGAAATAAGATACTCTGAACACAGGAGAAACACTGGCCCATTTCATCGCACATTTTATAAATTTCACATAGATAAGAGACGACACGGAGAAAGATTACCTCAGCGTGGTACTCTCACACACATTAGAATTTGGATACCACTGCTCTGAGTGGCAGAGATTTTAGGCTGGGTCCCATTAATATGAGAACTCCCCAACACATCCCTGGATTGCTGGGTTTCGCTTTCTTCGCCTTTGTCTTTGCTGTCTCTCCCTGTTTCCCTACAAAACCAAACATACTTGCTCGCCCAGCTTCACAAACAGAAAAACCAATTCCAAGAGGAAATCACTTCACAGCAAGCAAGCCCTGGGAAGAATTCAAGAGTGAGGAGCTCTTGTAATGAGATTAAGGGAAAAAATGCTTTTGTGCATCCAATTCAGACCCGTCCTCCGTCCGTGAAAGAAGCCAAAACAAACACAGGCATTGTTTTGGGAAGGAAAAGGTTAACAAGCTATGAAAACAAAATTAGAGATATTTTCAAAGCCTGACCCTCGGCAGGAGGAGTAGAACAGTCTGCCAGTGGGGCAGCTTCTCCCCTCCTGTCGGACATTTCTCCTGCCGCTTGGGGAGTGGGGGTGGGGGAACAGCCGTGACTGTGACGCTCTGAACAGACCGCAGGGATGCTGCACTCCCCGTGGTGGACAGATCACGTCCACAGGGCAGAGGCGTAAACGTCTGGCTCCAGGGGAAAAAGACACACAGCTCCTTGGCCCCTTCTTAGAAATAAGCTTAGAAAAAATTCTCTGTGGATGCTGCAGAGCTTGGAGCTCAAGCTTTCCTCCACCCTCTGGCAAAAGCACTAGTCCGCAAAGGAAAATCCTGAGCTTATATTCAGACTTGGGTCTCAAGACCTGTGCCTCAGTTTCCCCATTCATTTGATCAGTATTTATCAGGCACTCACTGTGTACTGCACTGAGGACTTCCGACTGTGGCTATAAAGTTGAAAGGCCCCCATCCTTGTCATTGAGGGACACACAGTCTGGTGAGGAAAGCAATACACAAATGGATAGTTATCACTGTAGTGAAGCATAGTACAGTTAATGTTTATCACATGCAATGGTTTTGATAGGTTTCCAGATGTAGTAGTAATGTGAGTAATGCCAGTGGACATTTGATACTCAATGGTATGTGTGTGTGTGTGTGTGTGTGTGTGTGTGGTCAGAGGCCCATCACTCTCTGTAGGTAAAGCCCCTGGTTCTTTGGGAGCCTACAAACCCACTTCCCTGTTCTAAGCAGGCGTCTGGTGATGGAGGCTGTCACCCAGCAGCACACGGAATACCGGATGATGTGTGAGAGGGCCAAGATGACATCATAGAGGCACTTCCTTGCACTTTTCATCCAAGAACTCCAGCCAGTGCCCATGAGGGCGCAGACAGTCTTTGTTTAACTCAATGCACACAGATCCCAGCTCTAATCATAAACTCTGCTGGTGATGATGAAGAGAGGTTTTATATATAGAACCCAGAGCCCAAGACAACAGATGAGCACACATCTGCAGTGGGTTCCATGGCAAGGCACCCAGTTTTCTCCAGCAAGACTGAAAAATCTACCTTGTCATGTTAAAGTCTCAGCTCTGCCTCACTAAGAAGACTCCTCTGGGCATTTTATATGAACTTCATGAACTTTGCTCAGACTTCGAGGGAGCGACTTCTTCTCAACGTTCCCATGATTATTTTATACCTGAAACTTCACAGCCCTGGCTGGTGATTTCCCAAGATCTGAATTGATGAGGTTTATTTCCATGTATCAAAAAGTAGAAATATCAAAAGCCACACAGGGCAGTTCAGTTTCCAGGAGGAAAGGCATGTGTGTGTACGTGCTAAGTCTTTTCTGTCATGCTTGAGTCTTTGTGACCCTACGACTGCAGCCCACCAGGCTCCTCTGTCCATGGGATTCTCCAGGCAAGAATACTGGAGTGAATTGTCATGCCCTCCTCCAGGGGATCTTCCTGACCCAGGGTTTGAACCCGAGTCTCTTATGTCTCCTGCATTGGCAGGTGGGTTCTTTATCATTAGTGTCACCTGGGAAGCACCAGGAGGAGAGGCAGTGACCTAAAAAGGGAGCCCCAACCACAGCCCAACAGCCCTGTCCTTTTTCTGAGACTTGTAGTAATGAGCCGAGAAGGTTAGGAACACTTGAGTGTAAATTTGGCATGGAGGCAGACAAGAACAAGCAGTCTGCCGCTCCTTCCTGCTGAAGTCAGAGCAAGAAGGACCACGAATTCACCTCTGGGCCCTCTGGTGAAGTTCTGGTTGTTGGTTCCCAAGAGTTTCGTTAACCTGATGTGAAGTTAATCAGGCTTTTCACTTCCAGATCTGTATATAAGACTTGGATTATTCCTTCAGATAAAGTGTTAGTCTCAGTCGTGTCCAACTCTTTGTGACCCCATGGACTGTATCCTGTTAGGCTCTTCTGTCTGTGGGATTTTCCAGGCAAGAGTACTAGAGTGGGTTGCCGTTTCCTATTCCAGGGGATCTTCCCGACCCAGGGACTGGATCTGAGTCTCCCATACTGCAGGCAGATTCTTTGCTATCTGAGCCACCAGGGAAGCCCGCTCAGCTAAAGTACTTGTTTTCAGTTCACCGGATTCCTCAGACATAAGGTTTCTTTGAATGCATCTGCCCAGCTTGTGATTCTCTGGAACAAAAATTACTCACCCCCGACCAGCTTCCTCTCCTGCTTCTGGTTTACTTCCCTCCTTTTTTCTTGCCCATCTCGGTCCGTAGTATCTATTGTACCGATTATTATGAGACTTCATCCACGAGGAGCCTTCTGGGAAACAAGGAGTTTGATACCTGTTTTCGTTCCCCTGATGATTGAAGCTTACCCCTAAAATCTTAATTTTTTTAATATAAGATGGTTGGTACACAGAAGAATTTTAAATCTTTATTGAATTTCTTACATTTTTTGCTCTATGTTCTGTTTTTTTGGCTGTGAGGCATGTGGGATTTTATCTCCTCTACCAGGGATTGAACCTTCACCCATTGTGTTGGAAGGTGAAGTCTTAACCACTGGACTTCCAGGGAGGTCCCACATCTAAAATCTTGAAAGTCATACTTTTTTATGGATGTCCTAAAATACTTTCCACGTTCAAAATACATACAAAGGGCTTCTTGACATCTCTGTGGGGCTAACAGATGCCCTAAACTCAACATGCCTGAACCCGGCTCCTTACCCTCACAGCCAGGCTCCCCTCTGCCCATACCCACCCCACCCTTAGCCTCCTCATCTCAGCTGGGTGGGAGACAGGGGTGGTGGGGGATGAGAAGAGACTATTTCCTTCCAGCTATTCAGGCCCCAAACCTCAGAGCCATCCTTGACTTCCCTCTTTCCCTGATACCCTGCTTTTGAACTGTCAGGAGACCCTTGAAAATGTATTTCCTGAAAATACATTGAGGGTCCAGCCCCTCCCCATTCCTTCCACTGCTGTCCCCTGGCACCACCACCCTCTCCTCCTATACATCAACACGCTGCCAGAGGGACCCTTGGAAAGTAGAAGCTGGGTGGTTAGACATCTGCTCAGAATCTTGCAGAGGTTGCGGCTCACACATGGAGTAGCTGACCTCAGCGCACCCACCTACACTCTGTCCCAAACCATGTCTCTGCCTTCACTCACTCTGCTTTAGCCACCCCAGCGGCCTTGATGTTCCCGCAAGTCAGAAACACCCCATTGGAGGGCCTCTGCACTCCCTGGTCTTGCTACCCAGAACTCTCTCCCACCTAGTCCCAGGAGAGCCTTTCACTGAGCACTGCCTCTGACCTCCCCTCCTGGTGGGCCTACTCTGATCTCCACTGAACTCGCCTGTGTCATCCGCCCCACCCTGCCTTGCCCCAGCATCTCTGGTCCTTCTTCTCCCACTTGGGTTTTAATTTTTGTTCTTTGGGATTTCTTGTTTCCATCGCACTCTCCCTCATCTCCCACAGGGTCCAGGATCTCGGTTTTATTTGCTGATCTCTCCTGAGCACTGGGAGCAGTGCCTGTCACGGTAGGTCCTCAATAAATATTTGTCAATTGCATTGATGACTCAGGGGCTTGGTGAACAGTGTTGAAAAGAGCATGGGTTTGAAACCAGGTGAGCCAAGACTGACATCCTGCCACTTTCTAGCCTGTTACATAAAATCATAACTATAAAGCATCTCTGATAAGACCTGATGTATATAAACACTCCATAAATGGTGGTTATGGTATTGTTATTACTGCTGTTTGTGCCAGTACCTGCTGTAACACGGCTGTAACCTCAGGGAATAGTCTATGTAAGGTCCCCCATCCCAAGTAGGGTCATAAACCCAAGCCTGGGTGAATGGTGTTTGGCACCTGCCACGCCTCCCTCTTGCTCAGCCCTGCTGTCGCTCTGTTTAGTAAGAAGGAGGTGGTGAGAAGGAATGTAACTGCCATGGCAATCATTTGCTTGGTTGCATTGAACTCCAACCCATACCAGTTAGACTGCAGCTCTGAGAGAAAACCAATACTCTGAACATTTTTCAGAAGAACACTGCTAAGTAATTGCAGAGGCCTTGTCTGGAGGGGGTGAGGTAACTGTCCTAGAGGTGTTCAAAAAGAAATTGGACCACCACATAATAGATTGGATGACGAGACTGTGACTTAGGCCTCTTCATATCTAAGATCTAAGGGGACAATGAAGTTGTTTTCCTTAACCACCACCCCCTACAATAAACTTGACCAGGTTCTTGACATTGCAAAGACAGAGGTTGGCCTTCTCATAATGCCTCCCATCCTGGAACAGTCACCATGGGATGAAGGTGCAGAACAAAGACGATGCTCAAGGTATAATTATGATGGACCTAGTAAGTTCATCTTATAGATGCAAAGTTAAATACAGCAATCTTGCAGAGGCAAGTATAATAAAGTGTGTTTGGAAGAGACATCCAACATCCTCTTGCTTTACTTAGAGAAGACAGGCCTAGAGAGAGAACTCTGAATGATGGAAAGGTGTAAGTGTGGAAAAGAAGACAGGAATATGCCTGCCATTTTGAAAAGTGTGAGAGTTTTGGACATGCTTCACGACTGCTGAATATGCAGGGGTAAAAGAAAAAAAAAAATGCATCTATACTAAGAATGATTCCAGAAATACAGAAAGCCTAGGCCCAAACTCACACTGCTGTTTCCACGATGCTTCTCTGCAATTCTTTGCACCCAACCCTCCCCAAAGTGGTCCACAACCAGAGGATGTTGCCATAGCAACAGGCTCAGTAGGGGAGCCACTCAGCAGTACCCAGTAATTCACATCTGTGCTTCTCTCTCTCTCCTCTCTCCCTTCTCTTTTTATCTGTAAATGGAAAGCAGCTCGTGAGTGATGCCACCTTGAAGCTGACAGTTCTTAGAAAAAGGGAAGAGGAGACTTGCTTTGACTGGAATATTTCTGCCCCCATGCAGAGTTCTTTTCCTCTCTCTGCAGGTGGCACGCCCTCACCTGGGAGTAGAAGCAGCTGCCTGAGAACTGGAAGTATGTGGAGGCCCCAGGGATGGCTGGGAACCAGCCATTGCATCTGACCTTTGCTGCAGGAGAGGCTCTTCTTAGAAGGCTAAAGAATTGGCCTGCAGGCTGTTACAAGCTCGCTTTGACTTCAGGAGGGATCAGGCAGATTGAGGTGAAAGGGAACCCTCCCCACCTCCCACTGCTGTGTCCTCACCCTTTACCGATGTCCTTGATTGCCTGCTCTTGCCTCTCATCTTGATCTTTTTCTTCCCTTCCTTGTTTCTAAATTCTCTTCCTGCCTTCCATACTAAGCCCAAAGCAATGGACTCCTGAGGCAGACTGGTCAAAGGCGGACTTGGGGATGCCAACTGGGGAGAGATTGTTCGGCCCCTTGCCCCTGCTTCCTCTGTTTCCTCTGGATTCTCTTAGGTCACAAGCAACAATTGGGGTCAACTCACCCACCTTCACCACTTTTCCTTCCTGTAAGATTAGCCATCCATCCATTCTTGTCTGTGCCCGATGGAGCACAATGAAAGCACCCAACATGTCTTAAAGAGTTGATCCCTATAGAAAAAGTTATTTGAACATGCTCCCTGACATCTGAGTATGATGGGGTCCTCATTGTGATGGCCTGTTTTCTATTGAAATCATTTGTTGATGTGGTTCAGAGCTTGGATAAATTCATGTCTCTATCTCTCTGCTTTTCTTGTTTTGCCTTAAAAAAATATTGTATCTCTGCTTCTTAAATAAGTTATGTAAGTCATGTTAGCAAGATTGAAAATATTCCAGAGCTTTATTGGGAAAAGTCTCCCTCCCACTCCTGTCTCCAGACACACGTTCCTCTTCCAAGATTCAACCAATATGACCAGTTTGTATCAGAGACACTTAATGTGCTCCCAAGCAAATGTGTTTGTGTATTTTATTTTCTCTTTCCTATTAATATTCTCTTTTCTTTTAAACTCTAAAAAATAGGGTTTGGGGATTTAAAGTTCCTAAAACTGGACCGAAGGGGACAGGGCACAACCTTTAAAAGAAGCACATAACTCAAGGGCATGACACAAACTGATTACAACCAAACAGTCCAAGATGGCAGATGAATCACTAGACCTTGAGCCTCATCCTATGTTCCTTGTAATACATTGTAATACATTAGTATAAGCTAAGTGACACACCCCCCAGCAACAGACAGTCCCAAGGCTGACCATCAAAGACCAAAAAATGGGTGGTGGCCCAATTACTGGAAATCTCCACCCCTTCCCCCAAATAGTTTGAATACTCCTCCCACTCATTAGCCTATGAAAGTACCCATTCTGTAAAAACTAAGCACCACATATTTCAGGGCCTCTCACCTTCTGAGATGGTCCACACTCTCTGTGGAGTATGTTTTTCTCTGAATAAATTCACTTCTTACCCATCACTCTTGTCTCTCACTGAATTCTTTCTGCAATGAGACATCAAGAATCTGAGCTTCATTAAGTCCCAAGACCAGATGTGATCCCAACTAAAAGCCCGTGGGTTCAAGTTCCAATCTGAGTTACATGGTTTCAGTCTGACCCAGTGAACATACTTGGACCTCTTTTGTAGCCAATTTAATTTCCTGATGAAATCTGTACTTTGGTCAAGCATTCGTTAAAGGACCAAGTGGATAAATTCTTGGATAATCACAGACTTCTTTTTGTTTTTTTTTTAAGAATCACCTTCCTCCCTGTCACTTCCCAGAAGGACAGGGAAGGGTCACTGAAAGCCAGTTTGGGTCTGTTCCTTTCTGTTGGGCAAGGTGGAGATAGTGAGAATGGTGGGATGATGGTCATCACAAGCCTTTAGCCAGGTCACTTTGGAGAATCAGGATCCACTGGACAGGTTCCAGTGGCAGGGAGAGTGCCAGCTGCTTTTCTGGGAGGATCTGGGGTGTTTGCAGCCTTGTCTTCCTTCATGAAGGAGAGATCCGATAGGAGGCAGACCCACATCTCCTGTCTGCACTTGGAGCAGGGGTGGGGAGGGAGGAGGGAATCAACCAGACAGCTTATTCGGCTTTAAATGACTCTGTTCGGATTTCAGTCAAAGCTGCTCAAAATGGCTCATGTGGGCAGACGGCCTGAGTCAGCCCGTCAATAACATCCATTGCGTGGTCCCTGGATACAGGGTGCAGAGTCCAGAGCTGGGGAACCGGAAACAAGAAATATATGGTTCAGTCCCTCCCCCGAGAAGCTGAGAATCTGAGGCAAACAGGAAAGACAGATATGCCTGAAAAAAGCCTCAAAAGCCCATGAACACAAACACAGACACCAGGACAAAGGAACACACGGGAGTTGATGCTGTCTGTGGTCCAAGCTGCCTGAGACCAGCTTCCTTCCGTGGATTCTCTTTAGGAAAAGGGTGCAAAGACACTCTGACACAGTCCCACCTGTCCAAGTCGTTTGATTGAACTTCTGTAAGGAAGAGGACTCAGGCTTTGCAGAAACAGGCCAGGCATGGAATTGCTCTCTGTGCACCTAGATGTGTTATCCTGATGTGTTTCTAAACCTGTCTGAGGTCAGCCTCCTCACTTGTCATTCGGGGACCATCCCACACCTTACAATTATGGTGAGATCAGAGGATACCCAGTGCCTGCCCAGGGCTAGCACAGGATGGCGCTCAGCAAGGGCAGTAGTCATCATTATTCTATAGATCATTCTAGACTCACAGCCTCTGGGTACCAATGTGGAAAAGCATCTCATTTTTCTCTCACCCTTCTCTTAGTGGATGGATCTCTTCCCTCCTTCCTAGGCTCACCTCAACCCTTGTCTCCTGGGTTTTGGTCAGCAGCATTCCCCACCTTGTTGGGCCAGGCCTGGTGAGATCTGCTTGCACGGATGGGACCCAGGATGGGTACCCGAGAGCCAAGTCAAGCAGGAGGCACGTTCTGTCCCTCAAGCCACTGCGCCGAGGAAGAGCTGGGATGAGACACCTAGAGATGGAGCCAGGATCAGCTGGATGGGCCGCTGGTGGGTGGGGCTAGGAATGGAGTAAAGGCAGGAGGACCCTCAAGGATGTCATGTGGGGAGGCTCCGCCCACATCTGCTGCTGCGGGTCCCAGGTGTGGCTGAGGCCCTGTGCAGCTGCTACCGTGACCTTGCCAGAGCCCTCTGTCTCGCTGGGACCCCAGAAGGCACCTCCCCGCTGGGCTTCCTGCCCACGTGTAGGCCAAAATGATATCTTACCTTGTAAACCACACCGTCACCTCCCTTCCTAAAGGCTGCTAACAACTGGGGTCCCAGCCTGTTCAGAGCTGTTCCGGAGCGTCTTACCTGCTCCCACTACCTCCCTCATCCTGTCTCTTTCTCACATATCCTGCTCCCTGAGGCCCTAGACCAGCCACCTTCCCTCTGAAATGCTGCTTTCCAGAACTTGCAGAGCTGGCTTCTTCTCTCCAAGTCTTAAGTCACCTCCCCAGAGAAGCCCTCCTTGACTGCCTAGTGCCCTCTCTTCCAGCCTGCTTCTCTGCGAGGCAGTTAGCACTGGGCAGTCTTCCCTGGCTCACAGGTGTGCTTCCTGATTTCTTCTTGATTCTCCACCCACTGGAACTCCTGGGAGCAGGCACTAGGCACTCTCTGCTGTTTCTCCAAGCCCTGGGGCAGTGGGTACTGATGAAAGGAGGCCTTCAGACTTGAGGGACTGCAGTCCCGGGTACTCTGGGCACATGGGAGAGCAGGGTCCCCAGGGAGGTTGTCCTTGGTGGCCTGGAGCAGCAACAGCATTGTGTCCACTGTGTCCTGTGAAATATTCGAGAGCACAGGCCAAGAAACTGGATTTCCACAAGGAGACCTGGAAATGGGAGAGAAAGTCTGAGCCATCAGCAACCAGAAAGATGCAGGAACAGAGATGCTGGTTGGAGCCAGACAGAATGGAGGGGAGAGCAGAGTGGCAGGACCACCCCCACGAGGCCCTGGGCTGGGGGCTTCCTGTCCAGGTCAGGGTCACTTTCTGTCCCAACACCTCAACACGTGTGTACATTCTGCCGTGCCACAGGTGTATAGAGAACATTTTACCGTTGAAAATTTGAAATGACCATCGACAACGCTAATCTAACTTTGTGATGGTTGATTCTAAGGATCAATCAAGTATTTAAATATTTTTGTGAGTTCTAATGAATACAGTGTGTGTGTATGCTCAGTCACTTAGTCATGCCCGACTCTTTGTGACCCTTTGGACTGTAGCCTGCCAGTCTCCTCTGTCCATGACATTTGCAGGAAGGATACTGGGGTGAGTTGCCATTCCCTCCTTCAGGGGATCTTCCCCACCCAGGGATTGAACTAGAGTCTTTTGCATCTCCTGCATTGCAGGCAGATTTTTACCACTGGGCCATCAGGGAAGCCCCAGCGAATCCCACAGATGCTTATATATAAAAAAAGATTCATTCTTGCATTTATTCCAAGTGAAGATGCCAGAAAGGGCAATGGTGAGATTTTCATCGTTTGTTACCAGTTAAAGCAGAGACATTACTTTGCCGTCTAAGGTCCATCTAGTCAAGGCTATGGTTTTTCCTGTAGTCATGTATGGATGTGAGAGTTGGACTGTGAAGAAGGCTGAGTGCTGAATAATTGATGCGTTTGAACTGTGGTGTTGGAGAAGACTCTTGAGAGTCTCTTGGACTGCAAGGAGATCCAACCAGTCCATTCTGAAGGAGATCAACCCTGGGATTTCTTTGGAAGGAATGATGCTGAAGCTGAAGCTCCAGTACTTTGGCCACCTCATGAGAAGTGTTGATTCATTGGAAAAGACTCTGATGCTGGGAGGGAATGGGGGCAGGAGGAGAAGGGGACGACTGAGGATGAGATGGCTGGATGGCATCACGGACTCGATGGACGTGAGTCTGAGTGAACTCCGGGAGATGGTAATGGACAGGGAGGCCTGGCATGCCGCGATTCATGGGGTCGCAAAGAGTCGGACACGACTGAGCGACTGAACTGAACTGAAGGTCTCAGACCTGGGTCTTTATAAAAGCGTGACTCAGCAACAGGGGAACACTGCTAGTCTTTCCTAATCACTCTGGTTCTTTCTATTTTCTCTCCTCCTGCTGGTCTTACGGCATTCCCCTTTGATAGTGAAAGAATCAGATCAATGCAGGCATCAGAGGATTTGCCTGGCAAGGCCTTCGTCACCGCCCATGTCAGAGCCGATATGGGCTTATGCGAGGAGCTGGAGGGTGACCAGTTCCTCCTTAGTTTCTGGTGATTCCTTTTATCTTCATGTTTCTAGCAGTTTGGTTTTGAACATCAGGAAAGGGTGTGTGGTAAAGATGGACCCTCCCTTGATTGAGATCGCATCTTTGAGCACCTTTTGGAAATAGTGGTGTGTGCGTTGTAAGGAGCTTTGCGGGGGTAGGGTGAGGAGTGGGCCTCCTCCTGGCAGTTTCCTGGCCAGCTTGACCCATTTCTTCTCCATGCTTCTCCAGTAAAGATCCCAGGCATAACTGACGGTCTGCTCCAGGGCCTGCAGTCTGGAGCTTCCCCTGCCATTTCTGGGAAGCAGCCTCTGAGGGCCCAAGGCTTCTTGCGGGGAGGCGGGGGCTCTTGGAAGCCTGTGCTTTGGTAAGCCTGCACCTCAGCAGGTCTACCCCCCAAGAAAGCAGACATGCCGAGGTTACCTGAGTGACCTGTCCTCGGCTTAGAAGCCACATTCTCTGGTCTGTAGGAGGCCCCAGCTCCCCATGCTGGATGAACTTCCCTCCCTCTAAGATACACCCGTGAGTCCTCAGTCCCTCAGTTGAGTCCGACTCTTTTCAACCCCGTGGACTGCAGCCCTCCAGGGTCCTCTATCCGTGGAATTCTCCAGGTGAGAATACTGGAGTGGGTTGCCATTGCCTTCTCCAGGGGATCTTCCTGACCCAGGGATCGAACTTGGGTCTCCTGCATTGGCCAGTGGATTCTTTATCATGTGAGCCGCAGGGCAGCCCCCAAGTACATCCAGCTAACCCACAAATTTCCATACATAGCCTGAAGTATGTATGGCTTAAAAGTCCTGGTGATCCAATGGTTAAGGCTCTGTACTTCCACTCTGGGGGCATGTGTTCAATCCCTGGCCTGGGAACTAAGATCCTGCATGCCCTGCATGGCAATCAAAAAGTAAAAAAATAAAATAAACGCAAAAAATAAAACAGACCGAAAAAATAGGGGCAGTGTGTTCCCTGAGAGTCAGGCCCACTGTCTCTGGCTTTAACTGTGTCATGGACAAGCCCCTCCTCCCCACCCGCTTCTGCCACGGGAGGGCAAGGTCTGTCCTGGAGCCAGGCAGGGCTATGTTGTCAGGGACTGTTGTGCAGGGTGTGAAATAAATGTCTCTGGGGGTACGGTTGATGAGGACCATGGTCCTGCCCTACCGTGCCTGGCAGATCAGGCAGGAATCACCTGCAGACTGGACATCATTCTCCTTTATCAGAGGTCACACTTACAGATCAGAATCCTCCCAAAGAGTCAAGGCATGCTGCTCTAGCACTTTTCTAAAAGGAGATGAGAGTGAAGTCGCTCAGTCGTGTCCGACTCTTTGCGACCCCATGGACTGTAGCCTACCAAGCTTCTCTGTCCATGGGGTTTTCCAGGCAAGAATACTGGAATGGGGTGCTGTTTCCTTCTCCAGGGGATCTTCCCCACCCAGGGATCGACCCAGGTCTCCGGCATTGCAGGCAGATGCTTTACCCTCTGAGCCACCAGGGAAGCCCGTCACTCTTCTTAGCCCCTGTTCGATTTCCGAGTGGCTCAGTGGTACAGAATCTGCCACCAGTGCACGAGCTGCAGGGGACATGGTCCTTTTCCTGGGTCGGGAAGATCCCCTGAGGAGGAAATAGCAATCCACTCCAGTATTCTTGCCTGGAAAATCCCCTGGACAGAGCAGGCTGGCAGGCTACAGTCCCTGGGGTCACCAGAGTCAGACACGACTGAGCATGCGCACACACACTCAATCGCGTCCTCCCTCAGGTCACATTGCCTTCCCTGTGGCCTTGCATATAGGTGATGCTTCATAAAGGCACACGAACTGGGCAAAATCCTGGCGGCCAAAGCCAACCTGCGACTTCCGCTGTAGCCACTTCACTCGCCTGATGTAAACTAAAGTAGATTTGACACAAAGACGAAGGTGCTTTGTGACTTGGGAAACAGAAGACTGGCCCAGCGTATGACAAGGTGCAGAGCTGGGTGTGTGTTTCCTTGTCTGTTCACCCTTATCAGCCAAAGGGTGTTTCTAGAACTGACAGGGAAGGACATGCCAGGGGTTGAACAGACCGCTTTTATTCTTTTCGCTTGATACTTCCGGCAGTTTTATGTTATCTCACGCAGTTAGAAGGGGATGTAGATAATATACATGTTTGTCTTTTCCTGATTACATACAGTTTCACTTGGCTAAAAATCTACACCAGCCACAAGGATACATTCTCGCTGAAATAGTAGAGACTTTTCTCATCATCTTTAAAAACAAAAAACCAAACTCTCCAGCCCTTCGATTACTATTGTGCTCACTGCTGCCATAAAAGCAAACCGTTTGCAGAATTCAATGCTCTGGGTTTGGGCCATAAGCAAACAATGTCCCCGCGCGGGTCCCTCTCAGGTGCTCTTGCAGGCTTTGTTCTAGTTGGAATGATGGATGGCTGAGTAAGCCCATGGATCACAATTGTTCGGTGGGTAGATGTGGCCCTGAGACCACATGCATTTGGGGCCTTCTGTAAGGCTGAGCTTGATTTCTCTGAAGAACTGGAATTTGGAGTCCGTTGCAGGGACCTCTCTGAATCCAGACCATGTGGCAAAGATTACATCTCATCCCTTCTTTCAATGTTCAATCCATCAAGAAGAGATTTCTGGTGCTTCCAGCCAGGATTTGTGTCCTGCCAGGTTCCAGGGAGGACCCAGGGGAAAGATGGAAGGCACCTTTGGCCCCACACATGTTCAGTTCAGTTCAGTTCAGTTCAGTCGCTCAGTCGTGTCTGACTCTTTGAGACCCCATGAATCGCAGCACACCAGGCCTCCCTGTCCATCACCATCTGCCAGAGTTCACTCAGACTCACGTCCATCGAGTCCGTGATGCCATCCAGCCATCTCATCCTCTGTCGTCCCCTTCTCCTCCTGCCCCCAATCCCTCCCAGCATCAGAGATTTTCCCAATGAGTCAACTCTTCGCATGAGGTGGCCAAAGTACCGGAGCTTCAGCTTTAGCATCATTCCTTCCAAAGAAATCCCAGGGTTGATTTCCTTCAGAAAGGACTGGTTGGATCTCCTTGCAGTCCAAAGGACTCTCAAGAGTCTTCTCCAACACCACAGTTCAAAAGCATCAATTCTTCGGTGCTCAGCCTTCTTCACAGTCCAACTCTCACATCCATACATGACCACAGGAAAAACCATAGCCTTGACTAGACGGACCTTAGTTAGCAAAATAATGTCTCTGCTTTTGAATATGCTATCTAGGTTGGTCATAACTTTTCTTCCACACACATTAGCAAACCAGAACTTAGATATCCGCTTAGATAACATTCCACTTGCATGGGATGGTGTGCTTCTGTAGTCTGGTCCTGTCTGCCCGTGTTGAATGTATGGAAACCGAGCCCTCGGTCGAGCAGTACAGACTTTGAGAGGCCAGCCCCGTCACGGGTAGAGCTGGGGGGTGCTGTCCCTCCTTGGAATGTGGGTGGCATCTGCAATCCCTGTTACGCGGCTGGGCCATGCCTCACCCTGTGCTATTGATTATTTGTTAAGTGTCTCCACCACAGCTCTCCCTGGATAATGGAAACCTCAGGGGCTTTGGAGATGTCATCTACCTCAGTGGGGAAAGAAGTCTATGACTCACCCAAGACCCCCAGGTTCCCTGTTCACTCAGGGGCTTGAGAAGCTGGCCCTGGGCTAGAGGAAGTATAAGACCCTGGCGCCACACCAGGGACCCCAGCACCCCAGGAAGAAGACTGAGGAACCCCTTCAACTGGGCCTCCAGAGCCCCAGGGCCCCTATATGCAGACAAGTGACAAAAACATTCCTTCCCCTTCAGGTCCTGTCCCGGCTTTATTGCAAACAGGCCAATGCAAGTGCCGAGGGTGACCTCAGCGTAGATTTTCGCCCCAGAACTCGCTCTGTGGCAAGAAAGAACATTCCTGGTTTTCATAGATGCCTTCTTGAGTAAATAGAAGAGGATCAGGAAACAGACTATAAATCGGTGCCCAGCTGGCAGTCCCAGGATAGTTCTGCCAGGCTTCTGGGTTGGGGTTTTGGGGGAAAGGAGCCAGGGCCCAGAAAGGTTTTGTGTGTCCCCGTGGTGTCACTCGAGGCTGACCTTGGAGATGGCCCCAGAGCCTGCAGAAGACCCTAGAGACTAAGGTCACAGGTGCTGCTGATGCAATTAGACCTTCCCTGCCCTGGCCAGTCAACCTGAATGGCCAGTCGAATGACAGCAGACATCCCTGTGGCTGATGGTGGAAGGGTCACACACAGGACGAGTGTGCCTCACACACCAGGCTGGTGGGGCTCCTCCTCCCTCCATCTTGTGGTGGGAGGCCTCGCTGCACAGGTAGGACAAGCTATAGAGACAGAAATGATGAACGTGTTGACTAATCCTAGAGGTGTCTGTGTGGCAAGAACTTAAGTATGATGGCCCAGATATGCACATACGTGGGTGTCTTCTGACCCATCTTCCGATGGCGGGGACCAGGAATGTGCAAGTTTTATGCAAATCCAAACATGAGTGCAAACCCCCAAGTCTCTCAAACTCCTCAACAATGGTTTTCCAAATGGCAATTTTTCTAACCCCTCCTTCTGGAAATAGCTTCACCTGAAGCAGCCTTCAAGCTCTCCAAGCCCCTCTGAAAGTGTTAGTCACTCAGTTGTGTTTGACTCTTGGTGAGCCCACGAACTGTAGCCCGCCAAGCTCCTCTGTCCATGGGATTCTCCAGGAAAGCGTACTGGAGTGGGTTGCCTTTCTCTTCTCAAGGAGATCTTCCTGACCCAGGGATCAAACCTGGGTCTCCCACATTTCAGGCAGATTTTTTACCGTATGAGCCAGCAGGGAAGTCCTCCAAATCCAACTGGGTGGAGCTAAAAGGACATTTATGAAGGTGGCCCATTAAAGCAGCACTTTGGAGCCAGCATCTCAAGTTCAACCACTGTATTCTGAAGACCATCCTAGCATCTTTCACTTAACAAGCCAACAGGCC
Source organism: Oryx dammah (assembly GCF_014754425.2). Classification (NCBI taxonomy): domain Eukaryota; kingdom Metazoa; phylum Chordata; class Mammalia; order Artiodactyla; family Bovidae; genus Oryx; species Oryx dammah. The sequence goes on from NW_024070190.1 coordinate 7,903,513, forward strand.
CAGGATTCCATATCAGAGCTTTATCTGAATTTCTGGTCCTTGACTTTCCCTAACACACAAAGGCTTCTCTCTAGCTAGAAAGCTGGTGATGAGTTTCACTTGTCTATCTACGAAGAGAAATATTTTAAATGCTTTCTATTTATAGCTGTAAAGTCTTGATACCACCAAAGGCAAAGGCAGAATCTCTCTGTACATTGATTTTTCTAGTGCAGGCTTAATGTCTGTATGTGATTGTGTTTACCATGCGGGTGAAGCAAAAAGTTAATTGGGCTTCTTTAACAAGGGGGAAAGACTAGCAGCAGAACTGAAAGATCACAGGAGAACTTGAGCAGGTAACCTGGTTGCAAATACTCTCCTGGCTTTAGACCTCTGCCGCTGCTAAAAATGCATTCATCCCCACCTCCACACCCTCCCCACTGTGCAGATCTGCTTTTGCTTTCTCCTGGTTTCTCAGGGGAAAAAAAAAAAAAAATCCCCTAGGATTCTCTGTCTCTGTCTGCCTGACAAACCCAATAGGAAACCTACATTAATCTGTAAGTGAGGGTAATGGTTTTTCTGCTGTTTCATACATGCTAGGTCAAATCCATGGATCTTGCGACAAGAGGAGGCCCCTAGGGGAAGTGAATTCCCTTCCCTCTGCAGGGCCTTGTACCCATCGGCCACTGGAGGTGCTGGAGGGGTGTCCAGGAGCCCTCTGCTTTCCCCAGAAGATACTCTGTTCCTCCTAACCTCGTCCTTCTCTACTTTCAGACTGTAGGCAAGAAGGCCAGACCTCCAAAAACTAGGCCCAGGAAGTCAGGTTTCTACCGTAGTCTGGCGTGGGAAGGGCTAGTTCAGATATCCCTGCTAGAGGCCGGGTTTCCAGGCAGCACCCGGGGAGGCAGGCTTGAGTCCTCGGGGTCAGCGGTCATGGGGTTTCATTTGCTCAGACATACTGTGACACTAGGTCTATCTTGGAACAAAATGGGCATGGAACCCTCTGACTCAGGGTGGCTTTTAGAAACCCATCAGGGAGTGTTTTCCACCATTTGCAGCATCTCAGAGCACAGGGACGGGGCCTCGCCAGGCCCGGGATTGCCATCAGCTGCAAACGTCAGGGCCTTTCCTCCCGTCAGGGCAGTGGCCCTAGCTCTGAGTCACCAGTTAAGAACAGGGGACAGCACAGAATTTGAGATTCAGCTCTCAAATCCAAGCAGCCCCTTCCTTTTCTAATTGGTAAGAAACTGGCCCCCAATCAGCTTTCCTTTGCTCTGTCTCCGACCGGAAGTGAAAATGTGCTTCTTGCAGGCCTCCAGCTCCCGTGCTCCTGGCTTATGCTTGTCCTCTTGAAGCCCGAGCTCATGGGGGCTGTTTGGACAGGAGCCCCCCGCCAACTCCCACTCTAGCTCTCCCGTGGCCGTGTCCTCCTCAGAGGTGACAGGGTGTGTGGGGGCTGGGGGCCAGGGTGGCAGCCAGGTGTGGGACTTCTGCCCACAAAGATGGGTGAGGGTAAGTGCCCTCTAAGGGAGCCCGAGTCACTCTACCTTGGGAACTTCCCGCCAAAAGACAAAGCTCCCAACCTCCCAGGGAGCCTTATGTGGCTGCCAGAGAAAGACAGCCTGGCCTTGGTAAAAGCAGGAGGCGAGGAGTAGGGACGGTGGGACCCTCCTGGAGCTTCTCCCCACCCAACCTTGGGCTGTATCCTCCCAGACACCTTTGCTTCCATCCCTGGACCGAGGAGGTGGTCACGTGTGCTCTTGAAAGTGAATGCCCCTTTCAGAGGGTCTGGGGGTGGGATGGGGCGGGCATCGGAAGGAAATGGTCAGCTGTTTCACAGTGAGGCCTCCGCAGGCCTGTGAGAGCAGCCCCTGCTGTGGCCTTGCCTTCTTCCAAATAAAGGAGCCAGGAAACGGCCAAGTTGGTCCTTGTGGCAGAAACTTCTAGAACCAGAAGAGGCCTTTCCCAGCATCTGGGGGTGGGGATGTCAGATTTTGCTCTGGGCAGGGCGGGGGGTGGTGGCTGGCAACCAAGTCCCACTTGTATGTAACCCGGCAGCTCTCTGCCTGGAGACTTGCCGATGGTCACGATGTGTCGCCTCCCAGGAGATGTTCCACTTTCCAAGCAGGTGGGAAATGAACCCGGTTAAAAATAGCGACACTGGACTCATCACAGAGTCCCCTTGTAAAGCAAAACCGTGGGTCTCCTCCAAGTGGTGCAAAGGACCAGCCGTGGCTTTTGGGTTCCCTCTGGGACTCTGGGGGCTGGGGTCCCAACTGCACCAAATCCCCCAGGCCCTCCCCTGCAACACCCCGGCGCCCAGCACAGCCGCCAGCAGAGCCCCTTAGGCGTGGCCGCTGGCCACCTACCCACCCTGGATTCGCCTCGGTGACTAGGGGGCCACTGTGACGGTCCACACCCTCTCCCGCCTTCCTGCTCCCTGCAGTGCCTGGTGGACCGGGGTTTCTGGAGCTTTCTCAGAACCGTGGACACATTCCCAGTGGAAATCATGACATTTTCCGTTTCACATGACGCACTCCACAATGCCTCAGGAAAAGAGAGAGAGAAAGAGACGGCAAACAGGGCCTGGGAGCCAGCCCCTCTCTGTCAACAGCCAGGCCAGGTCCTCTCTGTTTATCCTGGAGTCACCTCCCCGGGGCTTGACAGTCAGCCTCCGTGTTCTCTCCTGCAGTCAGAGGCCCGACGACTAGGTTAACTGCCTTTTCTCTCTGCTTCTTGGCACATCTGGGTGAAGGCGTGCCTCCCTACTTTGTTGTGTTTTTTTTTAAACTTTACTTTCGACTGCCATGGTAACTGCTGCATGTTTGGCAAAGGGAAAGAGGGGGAAAAAAAAAAAAAAGCTCGGGGAGAAGAAAAGGAGCTCTCAGCGCAGGGCTGGCGGCCGTCCAGGGTAATCATGCAGCAGAGCTGAAATGAGGCCTCTGGCGGGCAGCCAAGTCACAAAGAACAAAGCTGTCAGTTCCTAATGTTGGCGGCAAAGCCTGCTTGGCACCCTTATATGCTTTCCCAGAACTCCCTGCCTTGGCTGCCTTCCATTCCCTTCAGGGCAGCAAACAGGATTAGCCCAGCTCTGAGTTGTTTTTCTTCCCTCTCCTCCAACTGTTTCCAATGACATCATCCTCGCTGCACTCATTTGCCAGCAGGGTGGTTTTTCTCTCTCTCTCCTCCCACCCCCCTCTCTCCCTCCATCTCTCTCACACACACACACACCTCCACTCCCACTTCCTTCCTGTAGCCGCCCCCCCAACCTCCTCTGACTTGCTCGAAGCACACTGTTTGAGGTCATGCCTCTTGTCCGGCATCTCTGTGAAATGCACACACGCCCCGGCGCTTGTCCATTTCGCTGAATCAAGCCAGACGTTGTATTTTATTTTTATAACTGAATTCCTGTGAGATAAAAATCTCATTTTCCTTCGCAGGCTGTAATCAGCACTCGCAGGGCTGTGGTTTCCAACTGCCCCATCTCGTGCTTCCTTACGAAGCACCACTGAGAAATGAACTTGGCTGCCATTCAGGTTTAAAGGGCCCGCGGCTAGTCATACGTTGCTGGTTCACACACACACACACACACAACACATGGTGTGCACACAAAGACTATTGCATGCGCACACCCACAGGCACACACACCCACTGGGCTACACAGACAAAGGGTACGGAGATACCCCCGTGAGAGAGACAGACACACACACAAGCAGCACCTAGGGTCATTCTTTCCCTTTCAAGAAAGAGAATAGGTGAACAACTAGAAGCCAAAACTGCTTCCGAAAAGGCTGGTTTCAACCAGCAGGCAGGCAAGTGTTATGCAACTAATGTCTGGGTTCATGAAAGGAATCGAGGTTCGCTGACTGCACAAATGTTCCCCCGCCCCCGCCCTGCCCCCCTCCACTCTGATTCATGAACTAGTTTTCAGATTCATGAATCACTCGGGAGCCAGTAAGAAAAAAAAATGAGTAGTATTGATCTCATTTCAATTGAAACGGGCTCATTATGGCCACACCGGGGCAGGGTGCAGACAACTTCCTACCACCAGACACTCGCCAGCATCCTAGGTCTGCATGGAGGCTCCCCAACCTGTGGGTGGGGCAGGAATGCTTGGGGACAGGCTGGCTTTTGCAGAGGAGAGGGTTCCCCCTCTTCTGATGATTAAATAGGCAGAAGCAGATCTACTGGTATGAGGAGCTGGGGCTGGACTCCTCTGTCCTCCTTCGGCAGGTCTGCGGGCTTCCTTGGGTGTTCTCCATCTTTTTTTTTTTTTTTTTTCACTTTTAATGAAATCTTTTAAGAGGAATCTCAGTGCAAATTCATTTCTGGATTGTTGGTGGTGTCTCAAGGATTATCTAAAATAGCAATTCACCTTCTACTAGGTGAATTCAAGTTCAGATCCAACTAGGATGTCTTGGGGTTTGCTTCTTTGTTTGTTTCAAGGCCAACGTATAGCTTTTGCCTTTTTCAGCCCTTTGCATTTGATTCAGCAAAGAAAGCCTGGGGAATAGGGACCCTCTAGATTCGGGCCAATCACATTTCTGTACGGAAAAACAATCCTCCAGCTGGGTGACTGTCATTACAGGGATAGGAGGCTCTGGGATTTCAGAAAGTCATCCTTTTCCTTCCCAAATGAAGTGAGGGTTCTCTCGCTGACTGTCAAGGAGGTGGGCGCTGAGCTGGGGTCCAATGGCATTACAGACAGGGAAACTTCAGTCCCTGGGTAGATTTATCAAGGGCTGTCCTCCAGGGAACCAGGCCTCTCCAACTGCCTTTCCTTGTTCCCTTGAATTCCAACTCAGCCATCTTCCCTCTTGACATATGGCCCCCTGCCCGGTCCAGCATGTCACACTCATCCTCGTGACCGGGGAATCGTTCTCTTTCACTCTACAACACTGCAGTTTGGGCTGTCATGTGTAAGCAGACCATGATCAGTGTGATTGGCTTTGACTTGCAGCTTTGCATTGGGATCTTGTGTGGTTTCAGCTCCCAGATCTCCCCCAAGCACCCCTACTCTCCCAGTGCTGGGAGATTTAAAACAACTGGACATTCACTTTTCAGAAACCTCACAGAAGTGGGCAACCCTCAGCAGAAAAGGATTCTACCCTACGCTGCATCACTTTGGATCCAGGAGTTCGGAAATGAGACTCTCACCCATTGACTTCAGATGCAAAGCTGCGCCATTAGGCATATTTAGTTTGGCAGAGATTCATGCTGTGACTTTGCCCCCTTCTGTTTCTGCAGTGCCCAGAGAAACTGGGAGCAGCCCCAAGAAGGGCAGAGAAGATGTGCTTGTGTGAATTTCAATAAGCAATCGGGCTTCCCTGGTGGCTTAGATGGTAAAGAATCTGCCTGCAATACAAGATACCAGGGTTCGATCCTAGGGTTGGGAAGATCCCCTTAAGAAGGGAATGGCTACCCACTTCAGTATTCTTGCTTGGAGAATTCCATGGACAGAGGAGCCTGGTGAGCTAAAGTCCATGGGGTCGCAAAGAGTCAGACACAACTGAGCGACTAACACACACTATAAGCCATTGGTTCAGAGGTAAAAAGAGCTGCTTTGCATTTCGTGAGGCCCTTTGAAGGTGCCTTTCAGCTCTGAGCTTGTATTCTTGGGCTGAATCTTGGAGCCAGCTTGGAGTCCTGGGGTGTCATGGGTTAAAATCACTTCCACAAATGGGCTGGCTGGACGCAGAGCAAACGGGGATAGTGGGTTGGCTCATGTTTTGCATTAACTCCTTGTTTTTTTTTTTTTCCATTGCAGCCTCACATTCTCTGATAAACCTGAGTTGCTAGGAAAGCTTTATGTAACACCACCAGCCTCAGCTTCTTAGAGAAGCTGGTGCTCTGTTTCCAGAGTTCCCCATAAACCTGGCAGCACATCAAAACCTCTGTTTCATAACAGACCAGAAATAGGATTTTCTAATAACATCCCAAGGACTGGACTGAGTGTGCAGGGGTCTGGATTTTTATGAATTGCTAATGGTTAACTAAACAGAGACCCCCATGACACCCAACCTGCTATCTCTGGGGTCGAGGAGGGTGGGGATATGGGAGGAGTGTGGTTTCTACATCCATGATATGTTGGTTCCTGACCCACGGCCCCTTTCAGAAAATCTGCTAAATGATCTCAAACATATTGAGGATCTTACTCATGTTTTAAAAAAAGAAAAGGGGCGGGGGTGGGACTACCTTCCTCCTGCTCCTTCCTTCATTCATGGAGAATGTGGCTTCCTTTCATTTTGTTGCGAGACTTGCTGATGGTTACAGGTTTAACCCCTGGCTTTCCTCAGGGAGAGGTCAGCTCTCTTTAATGGACACACCTAGTGTGAGGGATGCAAGTATCATCCTGCAATACACAAAGAACACATGTGAACCTCAGCCCTGTGACTCGTGGGCTGATGAGATGATCACTGAGGGGGAGAAGGGAGAGGGGAGGCGGCCTCGCCCTGCTCCCTCACGCCCGTGGGTCACCTCCCCGGCAGGCCACCCCGCCTAGTTCAGTCCTGGTTTAGATTATGACAGCGAGGGGAGTTCCCTCCAAAAGGCCATTTGCAGCCTATTTAGATGTCACTCAGGCTTCCAACCACTATCCCTTGTTCCATTTCATCAGCTGTGCCTTCCTTCCGGTTCTGTCTGGACTATCCTTATCCTGCTCTGTGTGAGCTGCTAGCCCAGGGGCATCACTTCAAAACAAAAGAGGCCCTGGGTACGGCAGGATACTGGGATCGGGGTCAGCCAGACTCCGCTTTGGGGAGAACCCGGGGGGACTCGTGGCACGACTGCCCCCAGCGATAAGGAGCTGCCATAAGAAGATACTGCCCTGTGGATCCTCTACACCCACTCCTGCATCCCTGGCCCCTGCATCCCACCACCCCACTCTGCTCCCCCCAGGTCAGCTCTCTGCACTCACCTGACCACCCTAGTGGAGCCTCAGCTGCATGGCCCCTTCCCCTGGAGCCCTTCACGCCCCCACCTTGTGTGGTTTCCCTGTTTTAAGCTTAGGTATATGTGCTCAGTCTCCCTTTGATGTCTAACTCTACGACCCCATTGACTGTAGCCCACCAGGCTCCTCTGGCCATGGGATTTCCCAGGCAGGAATATTGGAATAGGTTGCCATTTCCTCCTCCAGGGGATCTTCGTGACCCAGGGAAGTCGCCATCATTCTCTCCCAGACCTCCTCAAACAGTCCCCTTATTGTTCGCCTCCCCTACCTTCTCATTTTGGAATATTAACACCAAGATGTAACAACTCTGGGCTCACCAGGACAATCCTCACTTGGTTATTTCCTCCTCTGCCACTGAGATAATTTCTCTGGTGTTTGCAACTCTTTTCCATTTAGTTTCATCAGCATTGAATCGACCTGCTATTTACCCTTTCTTCTGGATCGTTAGTAAAAATAATCCAGAAAAGTCTCCTCTCCCAGCAGGGCCTTAGGGAAGCCCTCACATGTCCCCAGAGCCCACCCACCAGCCTTCATCCCCAAATGACTCCACTGAAACTGCAGTCAAGAGGGGGTTCCCTCCCAAGCTGAGATTTAATATCCCTGAGATCCGCTGAGTGTCTGGGCACCTGGTTGCTATGGAGATGGTTGTCATAAAAACACACTGATCTGCAGAGAGATATAAAACCGAGTCTGAGGTACACGATCGGACACATTAGCGCAGAGAGACGGCAAGCTGCTTATCTCCTCCCTTTGTTGACACAGGGCCTTTGCTTTTTAAATGCATCCTGAGTGACCTTCTCAGAACCAAGCCAACGCAAATCCATTTCAGTTAATATTTCGTAAGGGACGATCAAGGGCTTTGCCAAATGCCAGATGCCTGGTCTTCCTGTCCCCAGCTGAGTCAGCCCAGAAGAAGAGGACATTCCTCTCTGGCACCACTTGTTCTCTGCTGACTGTCATTGATCCATCAGTGCAGCAGGCAGCGTAAAAACACTGACCCTGACAGTGTTCCAGAGCAGATGGCTGGGGATGAGTAACCTGTGTGGGCAGGGAGGCCCTGGATGCGTGGCCCAGTCTGGAGGGGCAGAAACTAGAGGGGCCCCCAGAGACCCATCCAGGAGGTAATGAAGGCCTGTGTCTGTTGCCTGCCAGCTCAGGATGGGGTAATTCAGCAAGAGACACTTACGTGGTGTGTGGGTGTGTCCACTAACCACCTTCACCCCCTTGTCATCTGAACTCTCAAAGCCCTTGTAACAAGATCAGTAGCTGAAAATCCATGTCTCCCTTGGTCTTATCTCTGTGCAGTAAGGCATTTCCCTCCTCGCTCACGACTGGGCTGTTCTGGCATAAAGTGTGTTAGTGTTAGTTGCTCAGTCGTATATGACTCTTTGTGACCCCATGAACTGTAGCCCACCAGGCTCCTCTGTCCATGGAATTCTCCAGACAAGAATACTAGAGTGGGTTGCCATTTCCTTCTCCAAGGGATCTTCCCAACCCAGGGAGCGAACCTGGGTCTCCCACAGTGCAGGCAGGTTCTTCTAATTTAGATTTGTCTATCCACCAGGGAAGCCCTAGTTGGCCTCATAAAAGGGCAAGTGCAATTCACAATGTGTAGCTGGAATCCTTCTGAAATGTGTTTGGGGAAGGGGCTTGAAAGAATGATGTGGTGTTCATTTATTTAGCTCTGCCATCCTGGAGGAGGGAAATGACTAGGAAAAAAATAAATAACCAGCTCTGGCAGTGGCCACATTGTGGATGCAGACCAGGCCTGCTTCTGTGCTGACTCCCAGCAGCAAGCCTGCATGAACACCTGAGATCCAAGTTACCTTCTTTGCTCTTTCTCCTCTTGGAAGATGTCTGAATTCTAGAACATAGATCATAATTTAGTCATCAGCATGGTCTTGGATCTTCAGCAATCCCCTGATTACCTAGTGCCTGAATTTCCTTTTCTGTTGGGGGATGTATTTCTGTTTCTGTTTAGTACCAATGGCATTTTAGTTGATCTTTTTATTGACATATAATTGCTCTACAGTGTTGTGCTAGTTTCTGCTGTATGACAGGATGAATCAGCTATCTTACTGTTGTTCAGTCGCTAAGTCAGGTCCAACTCTGTAGTCTCCATGAACTGCAGCACTCCAGGCCTCCTTGTCTCTCACTGTCTCCCAGAGTTTGCCCAGCTTCATGTCCATTGAATCGATTATGCTATCCAACCATCTCTAAAGTCAACTCTATGTGTACATACATCTCCTCCCTCTTGGACCTTCCTCTCAGGACCACGACCATCCCACTCTTCTAGGTTATCACAGAGCACCCAGCTTAGCTCCCTGCCAAACAGCATTTTAAATTTCTTTTGCTTGAGTCAATTCTCGCATATTGCCACTGAAGAAGGAGGTAAACATGAGATCCAGACTAATATGCAAGACCTTGAGAACAATGAGTTCGTTTATCAGGCACGACATTAGTACGAGATGCAATGTAATGTTAAGACACCTCTTCTTAGTACCCCCTATATCCAGGATGGCAGAAAAATAATTTCCTCTAGAAAACAATCTTATGGTCACCAAAATGAAAAGAAAGGGGGTGAAATTAGAAATGTGGGATTAGCAAATACACACTACTGTATGTAAAATAGATCAACAACAAGGACTTACTGTATAACACAGGGAACTATATTCAAAAGAATCTGTAAAAGGATATATATGTGTGTGTATATATATAGATATATGTATATACATATGTACGTATACATATACATGGGCTTCCCTGGAGGACCAGACGATAAAGAATCTGCCTGCAGTGCATAAGACCTGGGTTTGATCCCTGAGTTGGGAAGATCCCTTGGAGAAGGGAATGACAACCTACTCCAGTATTCTTGCCTGGAGAATTTCATGTACAAAAGAACCTGGCAGGCTACAGTCCATGGAGTCACAGAATCGGACATGACTAAGCGACAAACACTAACTATATATATACATACATACATATATCCACTAAATACCCTGGCATGCATGTTATTGCAATCTCTCATTTGCATATCTTCAATTTTTCTAAATACTCCCTTCTTCAGTTCAGTTCAGTTCAGTTCAGTTGCTCAGTCGTGTCCGACTCTTTACCCCTGTTTATCAATAGCTTATTGACTGCATCTTCATTATTTTCCAATGGTCCTAACCCCTTAACTTTATTTTCCTTGTTTAAGATACTTTTTTAAAGAGCCATTTAAAAGCTCAGCGAATGTAGAGGCGTCTGGTTTTCAACTTTCTCCTCATTAATGAATTGGGCCAACTTTTTCTTTTTCCACACTCCTTCCCCTGAACAAAAGGAAAAAAAGGGAAAGAAAAAAGCAAACATGTTTTTAAAAACACACCCTATTCCCCTTAGCTCCTTTGGCTGTCATTAAATTGTTCTGCCTTTTTCTTTCTTTCTTCCCTTCTCTCTCCCACCCTTATGTTTTTCCTGAAAACTTTAACCTAATCCTGGTGTTCTTTCTCATTTCCCCTCCCCTGCCTCTCCATTTTTTGAACAAGTTCAAGAGGGAGTTGCTCCTTTGATTTTTTTTTTTCCCCTGGCCAGGCTGAAAACACACGGAGCATTTCTTTTCTTTCTCTTTCTTTTTTTTTTTTTTTTTTTTTGCTATTTTTTGTTCTGTTTCACGGGGCCTGCAGTCTTGGCCCTGCAATTATGGCGTCTTTCATGTTATCTTTCTCCCAAGGCAACGGCTCACATCCTGGCAAAGGAGACAATGGCAGTGTGTGTCTTTACTTAGCTTTTATACCTTTTGTTTCAGAATGCAGGATTTCCTTATGGTTTGTTTGGGCTTTTCAAAAAGCTTATTTACTGATCCGGAGAGGTGCCAGACTCCCGGCCTGAAGAATGCAGGCCGAGTTTATATGTGCCTGAAAATACACCATCATGTCCAGGCCCATTGCGTGTTTGGAGCCAACGTCGAGGCTGATTTGATTGCTGTGTGTTCTGTCCTGTTCTTTGCCAAAAAAGTGGCTGTTAACACAGGCCAAAACCTCAGCTCACTTGAGCCTCTTGTGTGGAAAAAACAGGGCTAGAAATTCAGACCAGGATAATGACTGAACTCTGAAGAATGATGACCACCTTTTAAATTATGATCTTGTTTATGTGCTGGTAGGCGCCTCTAATCATTTGCTTGTTTGTTTGTTTTAATTAAGCCCCCTTCCCTTCATGAAAAGTTGGGATTTAAAAAGTTTGTCCAACTATATTTAAACCTCACACTCTTATATTCTGTCCCCAGGCCCTATCTCTGTATTTTCGATATGATACCATATTTTCAAAAATAAACCAGAGACCTGAGGTCTTTGGGGGAGAGAGAATATCTGATCTTCCTGACAGAACCACAGAAAGGGCTGTTGGGCATGAGCATGTTGGGCACAGAGCCATGGTGTGGGCTCAACCTTTGCTCCAAGAGTAGTTAGAGAACCTGCATCTTGGTGACTCAAGAGGACATAAAACGCTAGATCCAAGTAACTTTTGCCAGAAACTTGACTCTGTGTACTAGATTCATACCTGATTCTTACTCCTGCATGTTAAGACAATGCCTCCAGAGGTGTCCCCTAAACTTCTTAGAATATCACATCCTCTGCCTGACATGACCATCTCATGGTCAAAGGCTCATGGACCATCCCATTAGCCTTTATACCCATTGTTCAAAGTTTGAAGCAATGTAACCTACTCAGGGAGACTTTCCTTAATCTTCACTTAAAATATATTTGATTTTTCTTTCTGGGTGCCCAAAGTACGAGGCTTCTCTTCTAAAGCAATACTCCTGTTATGTTATAACTCTCCATGGACATAAATGGTAGTAAGCTCCTTGAGAGCAAAGATCATGTCTTTTTCCTAGTGATCATGACTTGTGCTAAACACTACTCTTCCCAGGATTTACGGTTTTGCATTTTGACATGTCTGTCCATATGTCTCTCTGGAACCACAGATGGAAAGCTCTTTGGGCACGTGGACTTTTATTATATGCCCAGGGTGGGACAGATTGTCATGTTGAAGGTGCCCTAACACCTGTGGCATGGTTGAAGCCATCTGACCTGCAGACAGGAATGCAGAAAGTCCACACAGCCTTCTCAACATTTTCTCTTATACATACCTTCCTTGCTGTCTTGTGGGTTTCCCAGGTAGCACAGTGGTAAAGAACTCACCTGCCAATGTAGGAGATTCAAGAGACCTGGGTTTGATCCCTGGGTTGGGAAGATCCCCTGGAGAAGGAAATGACAACTCACTCCAGTTTCTTGCCTAGAAATCCCATGAGCAGAGGAGCCTGGCAGGTTACAGTCCATAGGGCTGCAAAGACTTGGACACCACTGAATTCTCTAAGACCCTTGCTGTTTCCACTATGCCTCTCTTACTTTTTTTTTTTTTTTTGACTGAGATGCACACCTTGTGAGATCTTAGTTCCCAGAGCAAGGATCGAACCCAGGTCCTCAGGAATAAAAGTCCAGAGCCTAACCAGTGGACCACCGGGGAATTCCCCTTACTTCTTTTTAGTCTACTTAAATCTGTAAAAAAAGTATCTGTGCCTGACACTTTTTCACTGTAACTGTTATTACTTTAAATATATGGACCTCCTAAATGCCTGTATTCCAAAGGGCATTTTTCATGAGACAGCTTCTGTCCTCCTGGCACTGGTGATGGCCCGTCACCCTGAAGCTCCCTCCTCCCCTTAGCATTCATGGTGTAGCGCTCTTCTGCTTTTCCTCCACTCACAGAACCCTTGTGTGTTCCGTTGATATTGGTGCCCCAGCTTCCTGAGTCCCTTCTCTTCTTCAGCTATACACACTCCCCCAAGAAGCCTAACCCAGGGCTCCCCTGGTGGTCCAGTGGTAAAGCTCTGAGCTCCCACTGCTGGATGGATGATTTAGAACCCTGGATGGAGAACTGGGATCCTGCATGTGGCATAGCCAAAAAAAACCCAAAAACCCAAAACCCGATCAAACAACAACAACACAACCAACCCCAGCCCAACTGTGCCATCCACAGCCATGCCACCCACAGCTGTTTAAATCACCGCACCTACCCCCACCAAGAGATTCATCTGCATCAGGGACCTCTTCATGGTGCTTTGGATATTCATTTCCCAAAGTGTACGTGACATCTCCCTATGGAAATACATGCGCGAGTGCTAAGTCATGTCTGACTGTTTGCAACCCCATGGATTATAGCACTCCAGTCTTCTCTGTCCATGAGATTTCCAAGGCAAGATTATTGGAGTGGGTTGCCATTCCCTCCTCCAAAGGATCTTTCTGACCCAGGGATCAAACCCACATCTTCTGTGTCTCCTGCACTGCAGGTGGATTCTTTACCACTGAGCCACTGGAGGCATCCCGCTCAGTACATATCTTCCCACCCAAATCTGTCTCCACCCTCAACTCCTTTTCATCGCAGTATCCTGAGAGTGTACCTAACAGCTTTATTCATCCCTTTGTCTCCCATTCACCTCCCCATTGCCACTGGGCACATTTTTCTTAAATATACAGATGCAATCACGTCATCTCATCCAAGTCTCCACGTGCACATAGGCTAAACCTAGCACCGGACACACAAAGCCTTCCTGATACTTTCAAAGATGCGCATTCTCCCTGGTTTTCAAAGATTCACAGTGCATTTATATTTGCTTCTTGATTCATCATTTTCAAATGCTAATAAGAAAGAAGGGGGAGAGGAAGGAAGATTGCTCCAGATGTGTGGCACTGCTGTAAATCCTGAAATAAAATGATCTTTGTGAACTAAATGGTACCTAGGTTTTATTCAAGTGAAGAGCTAAACAGTTGACTGTGATTTTAAACTATCAGTGTTCTATACTTTAAATGCACTGATAACAGATTTTTTTTCCAGTGACCTAGGGAACATATGCAAATTGAAGTTATATTGTTTAGTCTTAAGCTGTCAGGGCTGATTGAATAATTGATCTACAAGTACACATAAAGTGTCCTGTTGGGGTTACATACTATGATTTACCACTAAATAGTACACACAATTAGCATGGACTTAAGGTGTGCAGGAACTATGTAGATTAGCTAAGAAAAGACCAGAAATCCTAAAATAGCTAATGCGTAGTTGATTTTCAGAGGTTTTGTTTTGTTTTGGGTTTTTTTGGAGGTAGGAGAAGATATGAGGGGAAAAATAAATATATTGAAAGCTTCCTTGAGGGTTGTCCATTTACAGTGTAGGGTCTGTTGTTTAGTCACTAACTTGTGTCCAACTCATTTGTGACCCTCGTGGACTGTAGCCCGCCAGGCTCATCTGCCCATGGGATTCTCCAGGCAAGAATACTGGAAAGGATTAACCATTCCCTTCTCCAGGGGATCTTCCTGACTTAGGGATGGAACCCACATCTCCTGCATTGGAAGGTGGATTCTTTACCACTGAGCGACCTGGGTCTGTATTATGGAGCAGATGTTCTCAGACTCTGGTCTGGGGAAATTTTTTTATTATTTGCTTCTTTTAATATGCCACCATGCCCTACCCATGACTGTGGAGTCTGATGTGGGTTCTTGATCTTCTCAAAAAGCCTACAGTCAAAAGTCTTGGTGTGCACCCTGCCAAAACCAGTAGGAATTAAGCAGTTAATTATTATCTTGCCTACAGAACACCTTTCCTAGAGAAGATGATGCTGGTTGGGGCCCTGAGGTATTGAAAACACACATTTCGCCTCTGTTTCTTCCTTTCCTTTAAAGGACCTGACTCACGTAGCCACATTACAGCTGTGGGTCAGGGAGAGAAGCAGGACAGATGGAGTGGGGGCTGTCACCCCACGTGAGTCACCCCCTTCCTCCACACACTTCCCTGAGGGGATTCAGGAGTGGGGGTTACTCTGCTCTGAGATGGGCAAGAATATGTCTTGGAAGGTTCTATAAGTGTCCTTTGAGCTGGCAACGTGGGGACAACCTCAAGGCCAAGAAGGACTCCATCTTTGCTGCAAAGTGCCAATCCCTGCTCCCTGGAATGGGCCAGCCCCTGCATCCCCAAACCCTGGTTGCTGGGGCCCCTATCTGGATCCTTGCTAGTCTTGGTCCAGACAGAAGACAGGACCTGGAGTGACGCACAGCAGTGAGTGATGGCGAACCACAGTGAGGTGCTATGAGACTCTCTGCTGTCCTGGTGACCTAGTTCATGCCCTCGATATGCATGTGAACAGGAAGCAGCCATCCGCAGGGCCAGATCACTTGGTCTTTGTTTTTGTGTAAGTTGTTCTCAACTCTGGGATCACTTAGGGCATTTTGAAATACTTACTACCTATGCCCAGGTACGTTCTCCCTAACCAATGCAATCAGATTCTCTGGGGAGGAGAGCTGGCCGTGGTGCTTCCTAAAAAGCTCCCCAGATGATTTTAACATGCTTCCTGGGTTGAGAGGTTCCCTGGTGGCTCAGACGGTAAAGAATCCACCTGCAGTGCAGGAGACCCTAGTTCGATCCCTGGGTCAAAAAGATCCCCTGGAGGAAGGAATGGCAACACGCTTCAGTATTCTTGTCTGGAGAATTCCATGGACAGAGGAGCCTGGCAGGATACAATCCATGGGGTCGCAAAGGGTTGGACATGACTGAGCAACCAACAGTTTCTGTGTTGAGAACCGCAGGATCAATGGCCATATTTCTGGCAGAGGCATAAATTCGAGTCAAGGTTTGGGCAACGTTAAGGACCCCTGCCCTGTGCAGGACTTGTGCCTGGACTCTGGCGATGCATGAATGCATCCAACACAGGCACCTTAGTACTGTAATGAGGATTCAGATAGATAAAAGATGTTCCTGTACCAGGTGGGAATGCTGAGGCATGCACGGGGAGCACGGTTCAGGGACTCTGTGATCTGGGAGAGCTGTGAAAAGTTTCCTGCGAAGGTGGGAGCCTGAGTAGAGAAGATGATGGGGGCGGGTATGGGGAGTGGGACATTTCAGCAGGAAGGACAGTGTGCAGATGTGAAGCAGCTTGAATTGCCAGGGGACTAGAATGTCAACTCCAAGAGATCTGGGTGTCTGGGTCTTCTTGGCTCTTTCCTGAGAGCCTTGACCTGAGCTGGACACCATCTGGTACATAATAAATATTAGCAGAATGAATGAATGAATGAACATATGATCATTACCTTCTCAGGGGTGTGGGACTACCGAGAGATGAGGCTGGAAGAGTAGCAGGAATGCCCTCACAGATGGAACTCTGAACCATGTTCATCAGACTTTATCCGTAAGGCAGTCATTCTCAGTAAGTTCAAAAATGAGGACCCACATTGAGTGAGGAGGAAAAAGTCTTCTGACACTCCCATAGTCACAGCAGTACTTTTAGTACCATAGATGGAGAAAATGCATATAGACTTAAAAAAAACACAAATTTTGTGATCTTTAAAATGAATTCTGTGATCACAGAAGAAATATAAAAGTAATATATTTCTCCTTAACATTGAAGGGTATGAAATGTTTACCTATCTTTATTTTTCTAAAGTGAATCATGACCGTTTGAGCTCTTTCTAGCAAAGACAGAGGGGAAAGTCTTTTTTAGTCCTTTGTCTGGCTGAGAACCTTGAAGAACTCCAGACCTCATGTGGTCTGGTCTGTGCTGGTCCCATCTCCCGAAGGTCTACAGAAATGTGTGTCCATCCTCGTCATCTTCTACCCTCTCTGCAAATCTTGCCAAGGAACCCCAAGATCAGGGTTTTGAGGGTCCAGTCTTCCCAGAATTCATTTCAATCAGCCTACCAAGGCTTCGCAGGTGGTGCTAGTGGTAAAGAACCTGCCTGCCAAGGCAGGATTCATAAGAGATGCAGGGTTCGATCCCTGGGTTGGGAAGATCCCCTGGAGGAGGGCATGTCAACTCATTCCAATATTCTTGTCTAGAGAATCTCAAGAACAGAGGAGCCTGGGCTATGGTGTATAGGATCACAAAGAGTCAGACATGATTGAAGCAACTTAGGATGCACGCACACACCCTCATCTCCACCCAATGAGATAGGTACTGTTACTTTCTCAGTCTTACAGAAAGGAGGAGAGAGATCAGGGAAATAGGTGGCAAATCTTGATGAAACACTAGATGGAGGAAGGAGGAAGTGGATGGTTTAGGATGACTCACAGATTCTGCTTCAGACTATGAGGAAATATTAAGGGAGCTGGGGACGCAAGGGAAGAACTTAAAGCCTTATTAGTAACTTTATGGTCTTTAACCTTTCATATTTATTCTTACTATTCATATTTCTCTTGTACTACATTTCCTGCAACAACTTATAAATCATTCATCAGTAATTAACCAAACTACTAACTATCAGTTAAATCAGACTCAGCCAAAGAGATAAAACTTTGAC
This sequence comes from Oryx dammah, assembly GCF_014754425.2. Taxonomy (NCBI): domain Eukaryota; kingdom Metazoa; phylum Chordata; class Mammalia; order Artiodactyla; family Bovidae; genus Oryx; species Oryx dammah. The sequence goes on from NW_024070190.1 coordinate 7,920,754, forward strand.
ACTGACGGTGAAAAATGGATTCTCTTTACACTCTTTTCCAAGTCCTTCACCATGACCCTGACTCATTAGAGCCAGTCTTTAAATCAGCCTTGGAAACGCAAGGAGAAAAATCTTATGAAATTGGGCATGTGATTTACGCAGGCTTAGGGTACGGGGTGTGCTGCATCCTCGCTCCAGGGACCAGCTCCAGAGACAGCTTTGTGGTCACCAAGTTTCCAGGTCAGCAACAGTATCTCTCTCATCCTTTATCAAGTGCTGCTCCCATCCCACAGCTGACCTGAGGCTGTGACCTAAAGCAACCAAAAGTTACTCTTAAAATAAAAGCCTGTAAAGTAAAATAGGACTTCGCTGGTGGTATGGTGGATAGGAATTTGCTTGCCAGTGCAGGGAACACGGTTTTGATCCCTGGTCCAGGAAGATTCCATGTGCTAAGGAGCAACTAAGCCTGAGTACCATAGCTACTGAACCCACCTGCTGCAGCTAACTGACCTGGCGCTCCTAGAACCCACGCTCCACAACAAGAGAAGCCATCAAAACGAGAAGCCCGTGCACCGTAATGGAGAGTAGCCCCCGCTCGCTTCCTGCGACTAAAGTAAGCCTTCTCAAGTCAGCAAAGACCCAGTGCAACCAAAAACAAAAATAAATAAATAATAAAAGAAATAAAGCAAAATAAACAAACAAAAAAAAAAGGAAGCAAAATAAAATACAATCAAAGGCTTCAAGTGTTCATCTCAAAGTTATTTCTACAAGTCACTTAATCGATCACTCAGGAAATCATTGTTTGCCTCCTCTGTGCAAGACACTGTACTATAAGTGACTATAAAAGAAAGAGAAGAGGGTATGGTAGACATCTTTGAGGGAAAAGAAGCCCTGTTCCAGCCCCACAGCCTGCCCTGGGCATGGAGAAGAAGCATCAGAGACAGGGAACCCCACAGGTGAGGCAGGAGCTGTCCTGGGGCCCAGTCCATTCTTTCCGACTCAGCTTGGGGCAGTTACAGTTGCCTTAAGTCACTTGTAACATCAAATAAATACCTTTGACTCTTGGCCTAGGGCTTGCTTAGGATCCACTCCAGAGGTCTAGTTTGAAGTGCTCAAATTAAGGGCTTGCTCTTTTCAGTTAATTTCAACAAGGAGTTGAGTTTTCTTCAATTTGGCAAATATTAGGACTTGCGGCCAGGCCGTGATATATTTGTATAATGAAGTCACCAAAACTCCTAACACAGAGTCCCAGGTTCGATGGATTGGGGTGCCACTGGAGAAACTGGTCCCTGCACGTCCATACGCCCTGGGGAGCCTTTCTGGGGCCAACGGTGATCAGCACACAATCATCTGATGCAAATAAGCTCTGATGTGCCAGCTAAGGCTTAGGTTGGCCCCGCTGCAGGAGGACAATGTGTGCTGGAGGCTGGTGATGATACCGAGAAGGAACTATTGTGACTGTGACCCTGGGTCCAGATGCACAGTCATACTGAAGAGGAGAGGTGGGTGGGAAGCCCTGTAGAAACAATGGTGGGAACCTCCTGTAGACAGAGCCTGGCGCAGAGCCTTTCACCCCTCCTGACCCTTCTCGGATGGGTGCTCCTCTGGCCACAGTGCAGGGAGCCTGGAACACTTCAGGGCTCAAGTGGCAAAAGGCACTGGGGTCAGAACTTCAGGTGATGCTACCCAGCAGCCCTGTGCCCTCAGGCTCCAGGATACCAACTTCAGCAGAGCTAGCCCCATGGATGACAAAGAGGCCAGTCGGGAGTAGCTGGACAGTGCCCCCATGGTCCTCACCGCCCACAGAATCAGCCCCCGCTCCTCGGCTCGCCCCTGGGGGTGGCCTCCAAGCCTCCACTTGCCCCCCTGCCTTGGCATCCGTGCTCTTCCCCCAACCACTCATCTTCCATTTAACTTTGTGCAGCTGCAGTCTTTTCATTTCTGTGAGATGTGTTCCCTCTCCACGTGGCAACTCCTATCTATCCATGGCACTGAGAAGAACTGTCTTCTGGCTTGTGAACTTTCTTGATGCACACCCCATCTGTTAAGCTGCTTCTGTTGGGATCCCTCAAATACACGCTCTACAGACGACCAGAAAGATCAGAGATAATATTCAGGTGTGTCACCACTTCACTTCCTGGTGAGTTTATATGAAGCCTACATACACCCAGGGCTGCAGCCCTGCACCCTATCCAACCAACCAGCTCCTTCCCTCCCAGCACCAACCTTCTCTTCCTTCTAGCGCCATTGCCTGCTGTGGTTCCTGGACTTGCCTAGGGTCTTCCCTTTTACCCTGGGTACTTTGCACACACTACCCTCTCACTTCCCTGGTGTTCTTACTCTTGGTTTCCAGATCTCAGCTTCCTTCTGTACCTCTCTGTCTACAGGAGGTTCCCACCATTGTTTCACCGCTAGTCACATTTTATTTCCTTTTTTGTTTACTTCAGTCCTCCCCAACCCCTTACTAAATTGTGGGCACAATGAGGACAGGACCACATATGTAATAGCAGAATGTATGTGGGCTAAACATGTGAAGCATTAGTTACATAGTTATCTTTGTCATAAGGAACATGTTTCTCCAATTGCACCCAAATCCATTGAACCTAGGACTCTGTTAGGAGTCTTTGTGACTTCATTATATATATATATACATATATATATATAATGGTTTGGCCTCAAGTTCTAATATTTGCCAAACTGAAGAAAACTTGACTCCTTGTTGGAATTAACTGCAAAGAGGAAGCCCTTAATTTGAGCATTTCAAACTGAACCTCTGGCGTGAACTCCAAACAAGCCCTAGGCCAAGATTCAAAGGCACTTCCTTGATGTTACAAGTGACTTAAGGCAACTGTAACTGCCCCAAGCTGAGTCAGAAAGAACAGACTGGGCCCCAGGACAGCTCCTGCCTCACCTGTGGGGTTCCCTGTCTCTGATGCTTCTTCTCCATGGCCAAGGCAGCCTGTGGGGCTGGAACAGGGCTTCTTCGCCTTGGTGAACCTCCAGCCTGGCTTGGTGGAAAGTCATCGTCCCATGGAGTCTGCTCTCTCCTCCTGCCTTGCTTCCAGTGAATCCTCACCTGCAAAGGGAGGGTAGCTGGGAATGAGACGGACATTCCAGGTGGGTGATTAAAACAGTCAAACAAACAAAACCACACAAGCAGAAATGCTCCCCCAAACTGAGATGGTGTGCTGGAGGTTGGGGTCATGGGCTCAGCTCAGCCTCTGTGGTCTCGTGGTACTGGCAGCTGGCCCCTGGCCCCCTTTCACATGACCAGGCATAACAAGCACCACATTTAAGCTCTGCAAAACCTGGAGAACAGCATCATGCATTTTGCACACAGTCTCCAAGATTTAGAGATGTTGAAATGTGTACCTGCTGATTGTAAAGAGCTAAAGCCCCCAAAAGAAGGTCTTCCTGGGAACTGAAAGCCCCCTGGCCTTTTACACACCCTCACAGGGCTTCCTCTTGGAGGTTTTCAATAGTTCAGTCTGTTCCAAAGCCCAGAAGGAGACTGGGTGAAATATTATGCTGTCACACTGGCAGGGAATGGGGTGCTCTGCGTGTCCTGGGACCCAGAAGCCATGGGACCAGCAATGGCATCACACTACCCCAAAATGATTTCCTGGGGGTTCACTCAAGTCCACTCTTGGGAGAGGCATGTGGGAGGAAGGAGAGGGATGGCTCTGATTATGTTAGTGGACAGAGGTGGAACCACCTTCCCTGCCCCAGTATATCCATCTCATTAACCAGTGGCATAGGAAATACTTACACACTGTAACAGAGTCACTAGCCCACTCCTGGGCCCCACATCCTAAGATGAGTCCACTGTTCTGTTCCAGCCACGTTGATGCTCTTCTCCTTAGTGGGGCCAGTCAGTCCTAGACCAGGTGTGCAGCAAATGATGCTGGCCCTCCATAGCATCCTCTTCCTTTCTCTCCCTGCACCTGATTCTGTATGCTCCCTTCCTCAAGATCCAAGTATTGTTTTACAGTTCAGCCTCTTTGTGCCCCCCCTCACTGAAACCCACCTGTGTGTCCACACCTTTCCCAATTCAACCCTTTACATCCCCCCATCATGACATAACAGTCCGCTCACTGCTGAGAAAGAAGTTTGATCATCCACTCTCTATTCTTTTCTCCACAATATAATCAGTGAAGGTCCAACACAATTGAAAGTGCCATCCTGTCCAAGGTGCTCTGAGTGATAACAGAATCCCTAAAGTGACACTGCCCATGTCTGGGCCTCTGGCATTGATATTTTGTTTGTCTTTTCAGCTCTAGGGTCTGGCACACAATTCAGACTTCAGCATAAGCAGCTTGTCATATTTTAGACTATTTTCATATGTGTTATTTCTGTCTCTCCATCTAGATTTTAAATTCTAAATCTGCTATGTCCTAGCACAGGATTAAAACATTGGTTCACTCACAGAAATAACTCTCTAATGTACATGAAGTCAGAAAGGAACACAGACTCATAAGTTGCCTCATCCTATAGTTGAGAAATCTGAGTTCAGAAAAGCATGAACACTTAAGACAGTGAATCATTTATTCATCCAAGAACAAATATTTATTCAATGTCTAATCCAGTTGCTGTAGTAGAAATATAAAGATGATTTAGTCATAGACCTTGTTCTCTAGGAACTTCATGTTTGATGTGTGAAGGAGATAAGATATGAATGAACATCAATAACTATTCTATGTGAAAGGAAGCTGTAAGTACTATTAAGGTGCTAAATGGACTGTAACCAGGTGCCAAAAATGAATAGAGTTGATCCAGCAATCCCATTACTAGGCATATATCCAAACAAAACTCTAATTCAAAAAGATATATGCATCTATATGTTCATAGCAGCACTATCCACAATAGCCAAGACATGGAAGAAACCTGTCTATCCACTGGCAGATGGATAAAGAAGGTATGGTACGTATATACAATGGAATACTATGCAGCCATAAGAGAGAATGAAATAATGCAATTTGCAACAACATGGATGAGCCTAAAGATTATTATGCTAAGTGAAATAAGCCAGACAAAGACAAATATCATATGATATCATTTATATATGATATAAAATACGACACAAATGAACTTACAAAACAGAAATAGACTCACAGACATAGACAACAGACTATTATATATAGAATGGATGAACCATAAGGTCCTGCTGTATAACACAGAAACTATATTCAATATCCTGTGATAAACCAGAAAGGAAAAGAATTTAAATTATATATGTATATACATACATACATATAACTGAATCACTTTGCTGTACAGCAGCAACTAACTATGCCAAAGCCTTTGACTGTGTGGATCCCATAAACTGTGGAAAATTCTGAAAAAGATGGGAATACCAGACCGCCTTACCTGCCTCCTGAGAAATCTGTATGCAGGTCAGGAAACAACAGTTAGAACTGGACATGGAACAACAAACTGGTTCCAAATCGGAAAAGGAGCACGGCAAGGCTGTATATTGTCACCCTGCTTATTTAACTTATATGCAGAGTACATCATGAGAAACGCTGGGCTGGAGGAAGCACAGGCAGGAATCAAGATTGCCGGGAGAAATATCAGTAACCTCAGATATGCAGATGACACCACCCTTATGGCAGAAAGTGAAGAGGAACTAAAGAGCCTCTTGATGAAAGTAAAAGAGGAGAGTGAAGAAGTTGGCTTAAAGCTCAACATTCAGAAAACGAAGTTCATGGCATCCAGTCCCATCAGTCCCATGACTGCATGGCAAATAAATGGGAAAACAGTGGAAACAGTGAGAGACTTTATTTTGGGGGGCTCCAAAATCACTGCAGATGGTTATTGCAGCCATGAAATTAAAAGATGCTTACTTCTTGGAAGAAAAGTTATGACCAACCTAGATAGCATATTCAAAAGCAGAGACATTACTTTGCCAACAAAGGTCCGTCTGGTCAAGGCTATGGTTTTTTTTAGTGGTCATGTATGGATGTGAGAGTTGGACTGTGAAGAAAGTTGAGAGCTGAAGAAGTGATGCTTTTGAACTGTGGTGTTGGAGAAGACTCTTGAGAGTCCCTTGGACTGCAAGGAGATCCAACCAGTCCATCCTAAAGGAGACCAGTCCTGGGTGTTCATTGGAAGGACTAATGTTGAAGCTGAAACTCCAATACTTTGGCCACCTGATGCAAAGAGCTGACCCTGATGCTGGGAAAGATTGAAGGCAGGAGGAGAAGGGGACGACAGAGGATGAGATGATTGGATGGCATCACTGACTCAATAGACATAGGTTTGGGTGCACTCCGGGAGTTGGTGATGGACAGGGAGGCCTGGCGTGCTGCAGTCCATGGGGTCTCAAAGAGTCGGACACAATTGAGCGACTGAACTGAAATGAGCAACTGCTGCTGCTGCTGCTGTTAAGTCGCCTTAGTCATGTCCGACTCTGTGCGACCCCATAGACAGCAGCCCACCAGGGTCCTCTGTCCCTGGGATTCTCCAGGCAAGAACACTGGAGTGGGTTGCCGTTTCCTTCTCCAATGCATGAAAGTGAAAAGTGAATGTGAAGTCGCTCAGTCGTTTCCGACTCTTCGCAACCCCATGGACTGCAGCCCACCAGGCTCCTCCGTCCATGGGATTCTCCAGGCAAGAGTACTGGAGTGGGTTGACATTGAACTGAGCAACTAACACATTGTAAATCAGCTATACATCAAAAAATGAATAAGATGGACTTTAAATGCCGTGAATGACCAGGAAGGGAAGAGCTGAGGCCAGGTGGCACCATAGAGGAAATTTCCTAGTAGATCTGTGTCAAATATGTAGCCAAAGTTGGAGGATGAAATCACACAATGCCCTGCTTGTTGCTTGGTTAGTGAAGATGTGATTTAGCCCCATGTTTATGAGGAACGTATTGTGTGCCCTGACACGACTACTAAAGAGACAAGGAGAGAAACTGAAAGAGCAGAGCAAATGTACCAAATCACCACCTTGGAACCATCCAGCTTAGCCTGACTTTCAAACAACAAAGCACATTAAAAAAAGAGGAAGAGAAACTGTCTTTGTTTCTTTTAATATCCTCTCTTTCCACCAAGTAATTCTCATTTTCGACTGTAAGTTGAGTTTTCCCCCTCATCTTATTCCAACTAAATCCACACTTTTCAAGTGTACTAGGTCAATACAAATAATCTTTAAAGGCATGGCCCAGCTCTCAAGAGGTGAAGAGTGCCTGGCACTTGGAGCTTTGTAAAGACTTGCCTGGATAATCTGAAAGAAAACCATCAGCAATGAGCAAGATCAGGTTCATTCACAAATCACACAATTCTTATCCTTGGTGCTGTTGGGATGGCGAAAGTAGTGGAAGACACAGTCCTTACCTTTAAAGAGATGACTATCTAAGGGAGAAAATATATCCATGCTTGAAATACTTAGAGAAAACTGACTCCTACATGCAAGATAGCATGGTTTGCATCACACACACACACACAAACACACACACACAGAGTTCTGGGAACAAGGGTATGTTTTGTGGCCTTACAACTTCACTCAGCTTCTCATCCATCCTGAAAGCTTTTCTTCTGCCTCAGAAAATGAAGGATCATTGCTCTTTAAAGGCTGCCCAGTCACTTAACCCATACCTGTACCACCCCTGAAATCTCCATCTGCGATCATTTCTCTATTTTGAATCTTCACTCCTGTCTTCTCCTTGGCTTATTTTCCATGTCCTTCAAATATGCCAATGATACCCTGCTCCAAAAATCCTTCTCAAATGACTGCTCTATGTCATGCCTTCCCTTCACCATAAAAATTTCATTTTTTTTTTCCTTTTGGCCTCACTATGTGGCATATGCGATCTAAGTTCCTGGACAGGGATCAAACCCACCTCTCCCTCTGCATTGAAAGTGCAGAGTCTTAACCACTGGACCACCAGGAAATTCTTCAATTTCATTTTTTAATAAGGCTACCCATGCCATCTCCATGGCTCCAAATTCTACCTGTTCCTCAACTTTTTTATACTTCAGCTTTAGCTATGGCCACCCCCACTGAATGGCTCTCTCATTCTCATGACTGCTCTTGAGATGTACATGACCCCCCTGTTTGGGTCTTGGGCCTACTGCCCCAAGTTGCACTTTCCAGTCTCAATTTTGAGATACAGAGACAGTATTTCCAATGACCCGCTAATTTCCAGTGACCCACTAAGCATCCAGTCTACTTGGCCATCCTTGAAAACTGTGAAACTCTACATGTCCCAAATGGACTCAACCCTTTTTCCCTCAAGTCTGTGTGCACACATGTGTGCCAAGTCACTTCAGTGGTGTCTGACTCTGTGCGCCCACCAAGCTCTTCTGTCCATGGGAATCTCCAGGCAAGAATATTGGAGTAGGTTGCCACGCCCTCCTCCAGGGGATCTTCCCGACCCAGGGAGCAAACCCATGTCTCTTACGTCTCTTGCATTGGCAGGCAGGTTCTTTACCACTAACACCACCTGGGAAGCCCTCCGTAAGTCTGCTCCTCCTCTAATTGGAACGATATTTTATATCATCATCAAGCAGCTACCAGGCAGCCCCAAGCTAGAACTTCAGGGTTATGTTAGAGGCCTCCTTCTTCTTCATCTGCTTTCTAACCATCTCTTCAAGTTATTCCCACTTGACATTCTATCCCGATCACCTCAGTACAAGGGACTCATCTACATACTTTCTCCTGGCTTCCCCTCCCTACAAAATCAGCGAGCAATAGACATTTTAGGTAACAGCCCCAGGTCCCTCCTCATTGTTCTCAGCTCTCTGCTTCTTGACTTCTATTTTGTACCCCCAAACCTGATTTTCCATTTCTGGCCACTCTGGCTTCATGGATTTTCCACAGTGGATCTCCATCTGTCTTGTACTTCTGCTTTCAGATATAAAATCACACCCATTGTCTCTTGGAGAAACATCATGGTCCATTCCTACTCCTGTGAGCCCTACTGGCCAAGCCAGCCTCAAGGTTATTACCTCAGTGCTTCCATAGTCATCTTTTTCTTTGTGTGCCTGTTTCTTTCACTGAACTTGATGTTCCTTGAGGATAAGAACTGGCCATTGTTATCTCGCCTTTGAATTTCATTACAGGCACAGTATGGCTTCCCAGGTGGCTCAGCACTAAAGAATCTGCCCGCCAATGCAAACAATCCCTGGGTCGGAAAGATCCCTTGGAGGAGGAAATGGCAACCCACTCCAGTATTCTTGCCTGGAAAATCCCATGGGCAGAAGACCCTGGTAGACTACAGTCCACGGGGTCACAAAGAGTCAGATACGACTGAGCATGCATGCATGCAAAGGATTATTATCGGGTTAGCCAAAATGTTTGTTTGTGTTTTTCCATAACATATTAACAGATAAACCCAAACAAACTAATTGGCCAACCCAATAAAATGGAAAGAGTATGGTGCATACAGGAAACATTTAAGAATGATTCAAGGCAATACATGTCCTGTAGAAATACAGAGAGAGGAGGGGGTGCTGCTGCGAACTGAGTCAGTACAGGAAGCTGGATCCCAAGCTGAATACAGACATTGTAATTATGATATGCCCTAAAAACAGGAAAGTGCTGGTTACTCTGATGAAGTCTATCTTTTAACTCCTCCCAGTGCCCAGAATTCTCCTCTTACTCTATTACTTTTTCTTAACCCAGCTGGGATGACTACTGCTGGTAACATCAAGAAGAGCTGCCCATGGTGTCATAGAGGCATGGTCTAGCCAACAAGAAGCCGTGGGCCAACAGCCTCCCTGATGTGTTAGGGCCAGGAGTTTGGGAGGCCTTTGTCTCTGTTTACTTGGACCAAAGGGACAAAGTACTCTTCATCATTCCAGATGAACATCCAGAGAGTTTTTGATCATGAGCCCTCCCTAGAGTTGACTCTCCAGCCAAATGTGACAGCCCTTGGATAATCCTGGCAGATGATCATGGCCTTAGATTTTTTCAAAGAAGTATCCTGGCCTTCCTGTTGGTTTCTCCATTTATTGTTTCCTGTCAAGCTCTCATGTGATTGGAATACTGCTGTCCTTAAGGCTGTGCCCCTTTGGTACCATGAGCTCAAGTTCTGCCCCCTTTCCTCCTGGCCTCACCCACTGGCCCTTGGCTGAGAGACTTCTGGACTGCACTGCAGCATCAGCCTGGACTGTGATTTTTCCTAAGATCCTCCTCTAAGCTTTTCATCACAGTTCAGCGAAGGGCACTGCTTGGATCTGGCTTATACTGAAAGGAACATCAGTCCATAAGAAGCAGTTGAATCAAACCACCGTCCCAGTTGAGTTTTGGCAGCCAGGCCCTTCTTATTCTTCCCTCTCTGGTTCCTTCCTTTTGGCCACTCACCCTAACCTCATTGTCCTCCTGGCTGCAGCAGCCCCCAGATTTTCCAGAGAAGTTGCTAGAGATGACTTGCTGTTCATGGTGATGTTGTGTGGGTGGACACTTGGCCAACCACACCACGAGTGGACTAACAAAATGGTGTCTGAGGGCAGATAAACCTTGACCCCTGGGCCTATTCTGCATGGATTTGTCCCTTCTAAGATGCGTGTATCCCCTGGATTTTGCTGACTTCTTAAACTTGTCACAGAGGTATTTATAGCCCAAGCAAGTTGCTCAATGGTCTTATTCATGGTCCACGTGTAAGTCATCACACAATCTCTCTTCCAGTTTCCTTGGTTCCTGAAAAGCATGGATGAACTCTGTGCAACAGAAATCTGATCATTTTGTAGCATATGAACGCACATGTTCAGAACCCCACATCCAAGTCATAACAGGTTCACTCACCCTTTTGGGTTTCTAAACCTAAAAGAAGACCCTTCCTAAAGAAAGAAAGAAAATGATGAAATGAATACATAAATAAAGGAAATTATCCTAAGATTCTCAAAAACTTCTGTGTCACTCTCTCGATGCACATCCGTGTGTTAATAAATTCCTTCTCTTCTTGCCTGATCCAACCTTGTCTCTGGCTGCAGACAGATGATAGGTAAAGAGAGAGATCCAAGGGGAAAAAATTTCCAGTATCATTCTCTTTAGAGAAGTTCATCATGTTGTGGAGAAGAGCTAGCTTTTCCACACATGTTGAACTTGCTAAGGAAAGCCTTGGACTTTGCACTATCTCTGTTGATACAATCACCTTGTGTCAATCATGGGCTACACAATCCCCTGGCAAATGTTTCCAGGTATAATGTAATTCATGTGGCATTAGCCTTGCTGATTTTTTTTTTTCTGTACCACACAGTTTGCAGGACCCATTTTCCCTGACCAGGAATCAAAACTGGGCCCACTGCAGTGGAAGTGTGGGGTCCTAACCACTGGACGTCCAGCAACTTCCCATCTGATATATTTTTAAACTCAGTCCAGGCTGGGTCACCTTGCAGAATGCTTGCTCCTTTTCAGTACTCAGGCCATAGCGATGATCTTTATCCACCCTCTACAGGCCCTGAGCTTTGAGCTGCCCACCTTGTCTGGAGGGGCCAGAGTATCATTCCTCCTCCTGGTTCTGTGCTGCTCAGCCCACATTTCACACCCTCTCACTTCCATGCTGCCTTCTAGCTGCGTCAGAGAGGGGTTCCCCTGAGAACCATTAGGTCATTCGCCCATGGCTGGGCCCACCAATCTTGACAAAGCATTTTCTATAAACCACGTGAGGGCAAAAATAACAATAATAAATAATGCCTCTGAGTCGTCCATGAGCTGCTGTCACCACCGCCTCCATGTCAGCTGTCGCATGTGAATAGTGTCGCCTGGAATTCCCGACGGGGCCATGCCAGCTTTCCCGCGTTGCCTCCCCCATCGCAGTGCTGGTGGCCGCGCCTCCCTTACGGCCCAGTTCTCATGTTCCTTGAAGCCAGGCCTGCTTCTCTCAGATCTCACTCTGAGCCTCGTCGAGCTTATTCTCATGACCGTGGCCATGAAAGTTTCCATGTCCTCTGCTTCCCTCTGATCTTTGCTGCAAACCAGGACGATGTAGGCAGTTTGGCGATGCACCAAGTTGCTAACTTGCCTTCGGGTCAGAAATCAGTGCTTGGGTTTCTAAAAGCTCTGGGTTGGGTTTGTCTTGGGAAACCTCCGCCTGCCAGGGCCCTGGGACTCAGCCTACCCTGGGAGTGTCTGCAGAGTTGAATGGGACTCTCTCTTCCAATCTGCCCTTGTTCTTGCTTAGCTCAGCTCTCAGGGCTTATGGTGACATTCTCCTTGCTCCATGGCCTTGCCCTGAACAGCCACAAACACACCACCCCAGCAGCTCATCTCGAAACGGTGGCCAAATCTTCTCCTCCATGAGACCTGTCATCTCAGTGAGCTGAGCACCAGCCAAGCCAAAGCTAGACCTTGTCTGCAGGGAGGTCAGAACCACCACTCCACTCCAGAGTGTAGTTTCATGACACAGCTTCTGCACTTGCCCTAGATCTCAAGTCCTTCTTGAAACATAAATGGGGCAGGGGTTGCATCTGCCTTTCTGGAGTGCCGCTCGCGTCTCACGTGGTTCCTCAGCCTCTGGGTTCAGAGGTCTCCAGAGGGTTTCTTCTCTCATTTTATTCCTTGTGCACCACACAGTGTTTGGTCTCCCAGTGTAAGGCTGGCCCAGGCCAGGTGCTGAGGTTCCCACCATGGCTAAGATTGGTGCCTGCTGTACCTGAGGGGAAGCTGGGGGGTGTGGGTGAAGTGCAGGGAGGTCCTGCAGAGGAGGCTGGAAGGCGTTTGAGGTGGGCTTAAAGCAGGACTTCCCTGGTGGCTCAGATGGTAAAGCGTCTGCCTACAAGGCAGGAAACCCGGCTTCAGTTCCTGGGTCGGGAGGATCCCCTGGAGAAGGGAATGGCAACCCACTCCAGTACTCTTGCCTGGAAAATCCCATGGATGGAGGATCCTGGTAGGCTACAGTCCATGGGGTCACAAAGAGCCGGACACAACGGAGCAACATAACTTTCGCTTTCACTTAAAGCAGGATGAGGAGTTTAACACTGAAAGGGCAGAGGCAGTCCAGCCAGAAGGAAGCGCGCAGGAGCCCCTGAGGGGACCCTGGGGGCTCTGGCATTGGCGAGGCGTGGGGTGGGGAGCCCTGCGTCCAGCTCCTGTGTGACAGGCCTGGCCTGTGGTGAGGATGGTAGGTCCCCGTGTGCGTGCGAAGGAAGTCAGACATTGTCCTGGAGATGACAAGAGTCACGGATGGTCTCTAAGCAGAGTTGGGTGTGAAGTGTGGATTAAACAGGCCAAGCCTGGGGCAGGGAGACAAGTCGTGATGATCTTGGTTGGAGACGGTGGGGAGGTTGGCCCTGGGGCCATGAGTAGAAAGGTGACATTTATGGGACCGAATCAGCCAAGACTAGTCAAGAGTTGACTAGAGAGAAAGTGAGGGAAACATTGAGAATCGCACTGAGATTCTGAACTGGACTAGACTCCGAAGGTGAGGAAAAATGAGGACAGAGTGGGGAACGATGGGGTGGGAACAGACTACAGGATCCCTGTGAATGGCGAGGAGGCAGTGGGCTGGATGAGCCCTTTGTGAGGTCTGCGGAGGAGGATGGGGAGGAGGGAGACACTGGCAGTGCTGGGGGACTTCTCTAAAGTGGGGAAAAGACCACATTTGTGAGGAGAGGGGGAGACACAGTAAAGGAGCCACCCCTTCCTTGCAGGGAAGGTGGGGGGTGTTGCTATGAGCAAGCCTGCCCCACACAATGAAGACACCTAGTGTGCTTCCAGTCTCATGAGGTAGGAGTAACTATACCCATTTTCCCAATGAAGAATCAGCCCAACTATTGGCGCAGCCACTATGAAAAACAGTATGAAGTTTCCTCAGAAAACTAAAAATAGAGCTGCCACGTAGCCAACAATCCTACTCCTGGGCATATACGCAGAGAAACTCTAGTTCAAAAAGATATATGCACTCCTATGTTCAAAGTAGCACTGTTCACAATAGCCAAGACATGGAAACAACCTCAATTTTCACCGACAGGTGAATGGATAAAGCAGATGTGGCACATATATACAGTGGAATATTATTCAGCATAAAAAATGAAAGCCATTTGCAGCAACATGGGTGCAACTAGAGATTATCATACTAAGAGAAGTAAGTCAGAAAGAGAGAGACAAATGCCACATGATATCACTGATATGTGAAACCTAAAATATGGTACAAATGAACCTAGCTACAAAACAGAAATAGACTCTCAGACCTCGGTAACAGACTTGTAATTGCCAACGAGGAGAGCGAGGGGATAGGTGGATTGGGAGTTTGGGGTTAGCAGATGCAAACTATGATATACAGAAGGAATAAACTACAAGGTTGTACTGTATAGAGCAAGCTTCTGTTCTGTCAATCAGTTGTATCCAATTCTTTGTGACCCTGTGGACTGGTAGCCTGTCATGCTCCTCTCTCCATGGGATTCTCCAGCCAAAAACCCTGGAGTGGGCAGGCAGTTCCTCCTCCAGGGGACCTTCCTGACCCAGGGATCAAACCCGCGTCTCTTGCATTGGCAGGTAGGTTCTGTATAGCACAGGGAACTATGTTCAATATCCTGTGATCAACCATAATGGAAAAGAATATTTTAAATAATGTCAGATATAATTTCACTTTTAAAAGGGGTAAAACAATTTAATACTATTGCTGCAAATAAGCTCTAAATAAAAATGCATACATAGTAAAAAAAAAAAAAGAATGTGTATATGTGTATAACTGAATCACTTTGCTGTATAGCAGAGATTGCCACAACATTGTAAATCAAGTATACGTCAACTTAAAAAAATTTTTTTAATTAAAAAAAAAGAAAAACAGAGCCCAACTAATTGATTCTACCAGAAATGGGGGTTCACTGAGCAGTTGATGCAGAAAAATGAAGTGGTTGGGATGGGAATAAAATGAGATATAAAGGAGGTAATTGGATGGGGTTGGGGAGGCGCTTGAGGTGCTGAGGAAGGCCAAAATTTTAAACTTGGGATTTGGAGCAGTTCTGGCTGAAGACAAAGACCAGCACAAGGACCAGGGGCTCAGTGGTTCACAGAAAGCGTGATGGTTACCCGAGATGAGCCAGCTACAAGCAGCCTTCGGAGGGGGCGGTGGCCGAGGGCACAGGGAGGCAGGTGTCTGCCCCTTCTGTCTCTGCGCCTCCTCTTCTCCTCATATATTCAGAGGTGTGTGTGTTCCCGCCCATCCCACTGTGGTTGAAAGTCAGTCTTGCTTTCTGCCAGCCTGTCTTTTTGAAGCCTCTACGAACCACAAATAGATGCAGCCCACATTTTGCCTCAAAGATTTATTCTGTTTGCTCTCAGTTACCAAGTTGAACTCCAAGCTGCTGTTGAATTTATCTGAGGTACCGAGGGATGGGGGACAGCCTTGCATAACTGGAATCTGAAGATAAGCCAAAAGCTCACTGTAGCCAAAATTCCTATATCTTTTCCTACCAAATCTTTATGCCACTGTTGCCAGCCAATAGCAAATTGACTAGTCTGAGTCTGATTTGTTCTTTATGCAACGTGTCTGACCTTGCATAACTGGTGGTAACCGGGCGTTCCAGTTGGTCCAATGCATCAGAGCCCAGTTGTAGGGTCCTTTGAGAGGCAGACATTTCATGCCTGGGTGGCCATCCTAACAGATCCCAGTAAATCAAAGCTTTGCCTCTACCTCTCATATATCTTTCTGCCGATTTTGGAAAACACAGCTGCAGTTGACAATGAACTTCTGGTGAAATTACTGAATAGATAAGCAGATTAATGAATGAATGAATTTCTAAGCAACATAAATTAAATTTCTGGATAGTTCAACCATATTAGAGACAACTATTATACAGATTTCTGTGAAGAAGTATGCTCTTATTACTCTCAAGTTTTTTTTTCCTATTTGCTGTTTGATCATCACAGACACAAACACATTCCAACATGTGAGATGTTTTGGAAGATTAACCGAAACCAAGATGAAATTTACCAGGGATCATATATAAAGTTAGCCACCTTGGTTTTTACTTTTAACACCCTCCTGAGTACAGAAGTATAAAATGGAAATAGTAAGATGTAGAATCAGAGTGAAAAACATACTATCATACAATCATGCAATCTATCCATAAGGAACATTAAGCACAGTGAGATTTCAAGACTTGCCTAAAGTCTTGGCAAAGATTGTTCAGAACCAAAATCCATTTGAAGAATCTTATGTTTAAATGGATTTAACCTGAGGTTTCCCTGGCAGTCCAGTAGTTGGGACTTCACCTTCTAACGTAGGGGGTATGGGCTCGATCCCTGATGGGGGGGAACAAAGATTCTACATACCTCGAGGCCAAAAAATCAAAACATAAAACACAAGTAATCTTGTAATAAATAAACTGAAGACTTAAAAATTATTTTTTAAAAGGTGAACTTAACCTCACAAACTGAAAAACTTCATGGAAACTAGTCAGAAGAGGTTTAGTGGGAACTTGTGAAAAGTGATGTCATTGGTTTAGTTTCTCAGCCTCTGTTTCCATGGGGCCCTTATGGACTCCTTTCTGGACTTCCCAAGTAGCGCAGCTGATAAAGAGTCTTCCTGCCAATGCAGGAAACACAAGAGATGTGAGTCCAATCCCTGGATTGGGAAGATCCTCTGGAGGAGGAAATGGCAACCAGCTCCAGTATTCTCCCTTGGGAAATCCCATGCACAGAGGAGCCTGATGGGCTACTGTCCACGGGGTTGCAAAGAGTTCGACATGTCTGAGCACTCATATACACCCTGCTTCTAGGACCTCCTTTATGCCCTCTGCAGCCTGGTTTCCCTGCTCGCTCATAGCCATCTGAAAAGACAGAGTCACTTTCAAGTCTCCATGACCTTTTAAAGGCTCCTCACAGCTAAGTGACCTGGGTAGGATCTCCTAGGTCTAGTTAAGACCAGGGCCCACTTGCGGCCCACTACTGGGGCAGGGAGTAGAGCTCTCCCTTGCGGAGCTGACAGAGGCTGATTCTCTAAGAGGAAGGTAATGTTGAGAGGATGAGACCAGCCACTCTTGTGACCCCCGGATGGCACAAACAAGTCAGAACCTGACTGTCTGACTTCAGGCCAGCCTTCCATCGAAGACTGGAAGGCTTGGGTGAATTCAAACACAACTGCAGGGAAAAGTGAGGTGTCTTCTGAGGGTGAAGGCAATCATAAGCCAAAATAAAGGTGAGAACCTTGCTCTATTCTTCCCTGGCCAGGTAACACCCAAAGGTGCATGGCTGATGCATTTTAAGAATAATCCAGAGATGGTTTAGAGCACTGCCAGACAAGGGTGACATTGATGGTGAAGAGATTCAATATTATGTTATCAAAGGCATGATTGGAGGATTCAGCATATTAGCCTGGAGAAAAAGGCTTAAAAGAGATGTAATTCTTTTTGTCCAAATATTTGAAGGGCTGGTTTCGTTCTTTGAAGAATTCTATGTTTGCATACATCTGCAGAGGTTCAGAAGTAGTACCAAAGGGAAAAAACTAAAAGGAGGTAGTGTGTGTGTGTGCTCAGTCAATCAGTCAGACTTTGGCTTAAAATTGGGGCCAACATTCTTTCTAATAGAATTATCTAAAAATAGATTGCCCTATCATGTTCAAGAAGTGATGGTATGATCACTTGTAAGGACAAGTACATTTATTTTTGTTTTTTAAGAACTGATTATTTATTTATTTTTAAAATTAATTTATTTTTTAAATTTTATTTTTACTTTATTTTACTTTACAATACTGTATTGGTTTTGCCATACATTGACATGAATCCACCACGGGTGTATACGAGCTCCCAATCCTGAATCCCCCTCCCACCTCTCACCACATATCATCTCTCTGGATCATCCCCGTGCACCAGCCCCAAGCATCCTGTATCCTGTATCGAACATAGACGGGCACTTCGTTTCTTACATGATAGTATACATGTTTCAATGCCATTCTCCCAAATCATCCCACCCTCTCCCTTTCCCTCAGAGTCCAAAAGTCTATTCTGTACATCTTTGTCTCTTTTGCTATCTCGCATACAGGGTCATCATTACCATCTTTCTAAATTCCATATATATGTGTCAGTATACTGTATTGGTGTTTTTCTTTCTGGCTTACTTCACTCTGTATAATCGACTCCAGTTTCATCCATCTCATTAGAACTGATTCAAATTTATTCTTTTTAATGGCTGAGTAATACTCCATTGTGTATATGTACCACAGCTTTCTTATCCATTCGTCTGCTGATGGACATCTAGGTTGCTTCCATGTCCTGGCTGTTATAAACAGTGCTGCGATGAACATTGGGGTACACGTGTCTCTTTCAACTCTGGTTTCCTCAGTGTGTATGCCCAGCAGTGGGATTCCTGGGTCATAAGGCAGAAGAATTGATTATTTAGAGTCTGTATCTTCCCAGGTGGCTCAGTGGTAAAGAATCTGCTTGCCAATGTAGGAAACATGGGTTTGATCCCTGGGTCGGGAATATCTTCTGGAGGAGGAAATAGCAACCCACTCTAGCATTATTGCCTGGAAAATCCCATGGACAGTGGAGCCTGGTGGGCTACAGTCCATGGGGTCACAAAGAGTCAAACATGACTTATTAAAGAACAAACAAACAAAAAGGAAAGCTGTAGAAGTAATATATGAGTTAAGAGAGTTCTAAAGTCTATTCCAATCATGGAATTCCATAACTCTGCTGCAGGTACATCTGATTGGCTAGGTTGACTGCTGCCACAAGAGTGAAGGCCACTGTGTGTGGTCCGTTGGATTAATGATATCAGCAGATGCCGCGTGGCTCCCTCTGAAACATCAGCAGGCTGCCCTGATCTCACACTGGATTTCTTTTAGCCTGGACCTTCTCAGGTCTGGTTGCAACAAGGCTCCTTCAGTTAAGATGCTCTGGATCATTCAAACCTCCCTACCATCTGCAGGAATGGCCAGCAGGATGGGGTTGAATACCCAAGATATGAAATCCACCTTGATAAGGTTCTTTAGACATAGCTTATTTGGTTGCAAGCTTATTCACTGAAAGGACTGATGCTGAATACTTGGCCAATACTTTGGACACCTGATGCGAAGAGCTGACTCATTTGAAAAGACCCTGATGCTGGGAAAGATTGAAGGCGGGAAGAGAAGGGGACGACAGAGGATGAGATGGTTGGATGGCATCACCGACTCAATGGACATGAGTTTGAGTGAACTCCGGGAGTTAGTGATGGACAGGGAGGCCTGGCGTGCTGCAGTCCATGGGTCACAAAGACTGAGTGAACTGAACTGAACTACTTGCTTGTAAAGACCAGTAGCCGTTTCAAGGTAGCTCAGATTTAACAAAGAATAAGATAAATGTATCAAGGGATGCATTTTAAGGATATGAGGAGGTTTTGAAGAAACTCAGGGAAAGCTGAATAGCACGAGCAAGGAGGGGCAGGACTTACAGACAGGGCAATCTGTCCCCGGTGACTCTTCACTCAAGATGCTTCAGAGGCCTCTGACTGCTGACTAGCTGATATATCTAGTTGAATCTCCTAGCCATCATCAGACTAGTAAAGTGCAGTTGATAGGGCCTAATTATCTAGGAGCTGTACTAAGAGCAAGTTAAGCTTGAAAGAGAAATTGGGCTTGGGAAAGTGGACCAAGTCATCCAATACAGAGGTGACCAAGGGTCCTAAGGATCCCAGCACCATGTGCATTCAACCTGTTCTCATGAATTGTGGGTTGTTGATACTGTTATAGGGGCTTCCCAGGTGACACCGTGGTAAAGAATCTGCCTGCAATGCAGAAGACCTGCAGGAGACACAGGTTTGATCCTGGGTTGGGGAGATCCCCTGGAGGAGGAAATGGCAACCCACCCCCATATTCTTGCCTGGAAGATTCCATGGGCCAAAAAGTCTGTGGGCTATAGTTCACAGGGCTCAAAGAGTCAGACATGATTGAGCACATACACGTAGGTTTATAGTTTTAGTCTTTTCTTCTGTCCCCACTGTCTTTTTCTTTGCATCTCTACACACTTATATTGCTCTCCACTGAATCAACAATCCCCTGAAAACAAGATCAGTAGACCTGGTAGGACAGGTGCCTGTTCCAAAAATTTAGACAAGAATATTGAATATCTGGGTTGCCCTGGTAGCTCAGTTGGTAAAGAATAAAGAATCCGCCTGCAAAGTGGGAGACCTGGATTCAATCCCTGGGTTGGGAAGACCCCTGGAGAAGGGAATGCATACCCACTCAGTATTCTGGCCTGAAGAATTCCATGGACAGAGGAGCCTGCTGGGCTATAGTCCACGTAGCCAGTTGCAAAGAACCGGACACAACTCTGTCTTGGGCTTCCCTGGTGGCTCAGACAGCCTGCCTGCAGTGTGGGAGACCCAGGTTCTATCCCTGGGTCAAGATGATGCCCTGGAGAAGGAAATGGTAACCCACTCCAGTATTCTTGCCTGGAAAATCCCATGGATGGAGCAGCCTGGCAGGCTGTAGTCCATGGGGTATCAAAGAGTCAGACAGGACTGAGCGACTTCATTTTCTTTCACTGAATATCCAGGTTTGATTTGTGTGCTTGTTCAGTCTCAGTCATGTCTGACTCTTTGTGACGCCATGGACTGTAGCCCACCAGTCTCCTCTGTCTGTGGAGTTTTCCAGGCAAGAATTCAGGAGTGTGTTGCCATTTCCTCCTCCAGGGAATCTTCCTGATATCAGTTCAGTTCAGTTCAGTCGCTCAGTCATATCTGACTCTTTCCAGCCCCATGAATCTCAGCATGCCAGGCCTCCCTGTCCATCACCATCTCCTGGAGTTCACCCAAACTCATGTTCATTGATTGAGTCAGTGGTGCCATCCAGCCATCTCATCCTCTGTCATCCACTTCTCCTCCTGCCCCTAATCTCTCCCAGCATCAGGGTCTTTTCCAATGAGTCAACTCTTCGCATGAGGTAGCCAAAGTATTGGAGTTTCAGCCTCAGCATCAATCCTTCCAATGAACACCCAGGACTGATCTCCTTTAGGATGGACTGGTTGGATCTCCTTGCAGTCTAAGGGACTCTCAAGAGTCTTCTCCAACACCATAATTCAGAAGTATCAATTCTTTGGTGCTCAGCTTTCTTTATAGTCCAACTCTCACATCCATACATGACCACAGGAAAAACCATAGCCTTGACTAGATGGACCTTTGCTGGCAAAGTAATGTCTCTGCTTTTTAATATGCTATCTAGGTTGGTCATAACTTTCCTTCCAAGGAGTAAGCATCTTTTAATTTCATTGCTGCAATCACCATCTACAGTGATTTTGGAGCCCCCCAAAATTAAGGTCTGACACTGTTTCCACTGTTTCCCCATCTATTTCCCATGAAATGATGGGACCAGATGCCATGATCTTCGTTGAGCTTTAAGCCAACTTTTTCACTCTCCTCTTTCACTTTCATCAAGAGGCTTTTGAGTTTTTCTTCACTTTCTGCCATAAGGGTGGTGTCATCTGCATATCTGAGGTTGTTGATATTTCTCCTGTCAAATTTGATTCCAGCATGTGTTTCTTCCAGCCCAGCGTTTCTCATGATGTACTCTGCATAGAAGTTAAATAAGCAGGGTGACAACATACAGCCTTGATGTACTCCTTTTCCTATTTGGAACCAGTCTGTTGGTCCATGTCTAGTTCCTGACCTAGGAAAGATCAAACCTACATCTCTTGCATTTCCTGCATTGCGGGCAGATTCTTTACCACTGAGCCACCAGGGAACTCTTTCTAACTCACTCACTCATTAGTACAGGTAACACATAATTATTGAGAGCTTAATTGTGAGCATAGCTGTCCACTAGAAACAAGGAGATATGATCTATGTTTTATATCCTCAGGCAGCTTGCAATCTATCGGGGAAACCAAGACACACACCCTTAAGCAAATAAATACAATTTAAGGTAATTCCTATTATCTCAGAGCTATGTGGATTTTAACTAATCTTATTATAAAAGGAACCAGATTCAACTCATTCAGTGTGGTGCCAAGGAGAATCCAGCATCTCCATTCAGCACTGAGAATCCCTATCTCTCTGAATCACTGAACTGCAGAACTTGACGTCTTCTGCAATTTATTATGCTGAGTCCAGTTAACATGCAGAATAAAGATGGAGCTCCATGGATAAACAACAAGGTCCTACTGTATAGTACAGGGAACTATGTTCAATATTCTATGATAAACCATATTGGGAAAGAATATGAAAAGAATATATATGTATAATTGTTATCATTACATATATATATGAATCACTTTGCTGTATAGCAGAAATTAGCGTAATGTAAATCAACTATACTTCAATAAAATTTTTAAAACATGATTTTGATTTTTAGCCATTGTTTAATGACTGAAATTCTAACATCAGAAAAATAACATGTATTTCACTTCTGGAATGCTCTTACCAAAGGAAATAGCTCTAATTGAACATATTGTTTATTTTTTCCACAAAGAATGTGTAATTTTCAGTGAATTATTACTTAGAATCAGCTATAGCTATTAAGACTCATTACTTGTGTCAGACAGAAATAAGAGAACTCAATTTTTCATAGTATTACAAAAGTCCTCTCCTTATTGGAAATTTTTCCTATCAGGTTATTTTATCACAGATGAAGAAGTAAATTAGTATCAGAAGGAACACAATCTGCAGTGCTTTATGAGAGATCAAGTTTAGGAAAATAACATGAAAATCCCACAGATTTCCGTTCCTTTAAAAAATTAAGAGACATACCTATGTATGGAAAGGAATGTCACACACATTTCATAGAAAATAAAGGCCAAATCTTCCCTTAGGAAAAGCTGTTTTTGAAAAAGGTATTTAAAGATAAAGGGTTTCCCTGGTGGCTCAGAAGTAAAGAATCTGTCTGCAATGTAGGAGATCTCTGCAGGAGATGTGGGTTCAATCCCTGGGTCAGGAGGATCCCTGTTGAAGGAAATGGCAACCCATTCCAGTATTCTTGCCTGGAAAATTCCATGGCCAGAGAAGCCTGGCGGGCTACGGTCCATGGAGTCGCAAAAGAGCTGAACATGACTTAGTGACTAAACAACAACAAAAACAAAACAAAAAAGATCAAGACCTCTGCCCAACTCCAAAATCAAGTCCCCTGCTTTCTTCTCTGAATCTTCAACTTTTTAAATAATAAAATCTTAGGGACTTTCGTGGTGGTCTAGTGGCTAAGACTCTGAGGTCCCGATGCGGGGGCCCAGGTTGCATCCCTTGTCAGGGAAGATCCTGCGTGCCTCTATGAAGAAGGAAGATCTCACGTTCCACACCCAAGACTCAGCGCAGCAAAAGAGACAAATAAATAATAAAATCTTCCTTTAGTTAATAAAAAAAGGAAAATAAGTGTAACGTTGCAAAATCTTGATTGAACCTGTTGAATCTGGGCGATAGGTATACGCGTGCATATATGTTAAGTCACTTCAGTCGTGTCAGACTCTTTGTGACCCTGTGAATGTAGCCGGCCAGGCTCCTCTGTCCATGGGATTCTCCTGGCGAGAATACTAGAGTGGTTGCCATGCCCTCTTCCAAGGGATCTTCCTGACTCAGTGATTCGACCCACATCTCCAACCCACAACTCACATTGCCAGGCTGGTTCTTTACCACTACTGCCACGTGGGAGGCCCCATAGGTATATGGGGCACACTCAGTATGCCACATGAGTGTGTGTGAAATTTTGAGACAGAGAAGTTCCTTTTACCTAATAAGAGTGGCACCCTCCCATTCTCTAACTGCTCTTTCTTTACCCAGGCAGTTGCTAACAGTAGCAATGCTTACCACTTTGCTATTCACATTCATCTTCATTTTTTTCATATGTTGTTTATTAATCCTTCATGAGTTGGTGTATTTCTTAGTGTTGAATAGTTTATTTTATTTTATTCATTTATTTGGCCACACCACGCGACTTGTGGGATCTTAGTTTCCTGAGCAGAGAATCCACCCCACAACCCCTGCAGTGGGAGTTCAGTCTTAAGCACTGGATCTCCAGGGAAGTCCAACACCTTCATTTTTCACCCCAGGGATTTCTCTTACGTTCTTGGAATTCAAATGATAACTTTAAAAGGTGTTATATGTTTTCAGTATTTCTAGGTGTTTCTTAGGAAGAGAGATTTCAGGTAATCCAATCCACCCTACTTTTGGAAATGGAGGTTTTCAGCTGTGCTTTTGAAATAGTTTTAATTGAATTTTAATATACAGGGCTATATTTAATATACAGGACTATAGACTAATATACAGTCTATAAAGTGACTATCTCCTTATCAAATATTAGTTCACACGTGATTGGTGCTCAAACAATTTAAATGAATGATAGCAACCCCTATCCTCACTCTTACAAAAAAAAAAAAAGATAATTCAAAGTAAATTTCCTATTTTAATAATTTTTGCATAAACAAGCTAACAGTTTTGTTTTGGTTTTTTTCTTTGGTATTACAAAATACTTTGCTCCAATTTTACCTTAAGAACCATGAGTGACTATCACTTAGCTAATTCAGAAGGACAGTATCATCTTAAAGTATAGAGCATAAGAGGTTACAAAGCATTACCACATGGAACCCTTACAGCAACCTCACAACAAAGCAGGAATTGCCATCTTGCATTTACAGATGGCAAGACTGACGCCCAAGAGGGTGAAGGAATGTAGTAAGCCTTACACACTAAATGCCAGGACCAGAATTTGAACCCTTGGGGTTACACCATCCCATAGCATTTGTCCTCCAAAAGGTGAGGCTGTCTTCTCATAATGGTCATTAGTGTATTCACTTTCAAGGTATAAAGCAGCTAAGCCTTCAAAGGAAAAAAAAAAAAAA
Source organism: Oryx dammah (assembly GCF_014754425.2). Lineage (NCBI taxonomy): Eukaryota > Metazoa > Chordata > Mammalia > Artiodactyla > Bovidae > Oryx > Oryx dammah. The sequence goes on from NW_024070190.1 coordinate 7,945,422, forward strand.
AAAAGGTAGCAATAGCTTCAAAATCCAAAGAAGGGAGTGGACTCTGTTTTAGACCAAAAAAAAAAAAAGTGGTAGTTGGTGGAAAGATTAAATCTGAAAGGGATAAAATTCATCTTCTCTAGGTTTAGGGAGGTAGTCAGATATCTGTGTCGCCTCCTGTGCTCTTAGGACACATAGGGCACATCCTTCAGACAAATAGGAACAGTCCTAACGGGAGCTCCTCTGCGGCTGGCTGGCCTGTCATTTGTCTGTCATTTTCATCCAAACAGTTAAATCTGGGGCTGGGTAGATATTAGTGGCTGGGTCAAAAAGACAGTTTTGGTATGAACTATTTATACTTAATTGGCCTCTGTGTCTGTCTGTGTAGTTTTGCCAAGCATTTTAATAGTTTTCATTGAGTATTCTTTATTCTTTTTTTGGGAAAAAAGTTATTCAGGGTGGGGAAGAGGAGAGGACAGGCATGAAATGCTGTCTTCCCTAAAAACTTTGGGCACTGTTCCCAAATCAGAGGTCAGAGGGAGCACTGACCTCTGACTTGCAAATAATTTGAGACATTTTTCTTGTAGTTCACCAGTGTTATTCTTTGCTTTTAGACTCTCTGATTTAAATTCCAGTGTAGTCTTGATATAGTAGAATAATTGTGTGATTTTTTATTTGCAATTTAATTTTTTAGCACACTTCTTTAAATAATTCTCAGCCAATATTTCAAAAAGTCTTTAGTTTTATCTTTAGGAAGTGAAATACAGCTATTGTCAAAAAATATAAAGAAACAAAACTATTCATATCACACGATACCAAAAAAAACCAATTTATCAAATTTAAGGTGTCTCATCTCTGTTCAAAATCCTCAAATGAATTTTCATTCAGAATAAAAGCCAAAGTTTATTGATTTCTTTTGAATTAACAGACTTAATTTCTTTGCCCATAGTCACATAGCTGGCAAGTGGCAGAGTCAGACTTCAAATGGCAGCCCTGAGTTTATGCACTTGGTTACCAAGTTTTTGTTGTTGTTCAGTCATTAAGTCACGTCTGGCTCATTGCAAGCCCATGGACTACGGCACATCAGGCTCCTCTGTCCTCCACTGTCTCCCAGAGTCTGCTCAAATTCACGTCAATTAAGTCAGTGATGGTACCTAACCATCTCATTTTCTGCCACCCTTCTCCTTTTGCCTTCAATCTTTCTCAGCATCAGGGTCTTTTCTAATGAGTTGGCTCTTAGCATCAGGCGGCCAAAATACTGGAGCTTCAGCTTCAGCAAAGCCCTTCCAATGAATATTCAGGGTTGATTTCCTTTAGGATTGATTAGTTTAATCCCTTGCAGTCCAAGGGACTCTCGAGTCCTCTCCAGCACCACAATTCAAAAGCAACAGTTCTTCGGTGCTCGGCCTTCTTTATGGTCCAACTCTCACATCCATACACGACCACTGGAAAAGGCATAGTTTTGGTTGTATGGACCTTTGTCGGCAAATGACGTCTCTCCTTTTTAATAGGCTGTCTAGTCTAGGTTTGTCATAGCTTTCCTTCCAAGGAGCAAGCATTTTTTAATTTCAAGGCTGCCGTCAAGCTTTACTGCTTCTCAGATATATATTTGATAGATAATTTATTTTGTAGTTTATACTCAAGTCATTCTAGACAATCACATAATTTGCAATATTTTTCCTCTTTTTCAAATATTTTTATCATATTATTTTTCCTGTATGCCTTCTAATGGAAACTTCTAGGAAAATGTTTAATAGCAGTTATAGTAATAAACATTCTTATTCATTTTTTAGCAGTCATGTCTTTATTATTTTATTCTTAACCATGATATTAGGTATATGTTTATTAATTGCTTTTACTGGGAATAAATGTTGAATTTTAACAAATGCCTTTTTAGTATCTGTTGAGATGTTTTTTCTCAAACTTTTTTGTGTGATAAATTGTATTATTATTTTCTTCACATTGAAGCACTCCTGGAATAAAATCTCCTTGGTATGATGTATTATTCTTCTAATATATTTCTGGATTTGATTTGCTAAAACATTTTAAAGCTTTTTATCTCTGTTTATAAATAATATCGGTGTGTAGCTGCTGTTTTTGTTCTGGGTGCCCCAGGTTTGGTAACAAGATTACACAAATTTATAAATTGACTTGCAAAACTTTATCTATTTTGCTGTTTTCTGAAATGATTTATTTAGTATGGGAATTATTCCTTTTTGTAAATTTGAAAAAAGCCACCCACAAACTATATACCCACTTGAGCCTTTTGATTTTGTTGAAGATTGTTCATCAACAACTTGTTTCATACCTTCTATAGCTACTGATTTACTAGGATATTTTCTTTGTATTGATTTATTTTATGTTTTCTTTAAAAAGTTCATCTACATGCTACCTATAAGAGGCACACTAACTCATAAAAGTTAAAAGATTGGCCAAATCATTGCTGCTGCTGCTAAGTCGCTTCAGTCGTGTCCGACTCTGTGCGACCCCATAGACGGCAGCCCACCAGGCTCCCCCGTCCCTGGGATTCTCCAGGCAAGAACACTGGAGTGGGTTGCCATTTCCTTCTCCAATGCATGAAAGTGAAAAGGGAAAGGGAAGTCGCTCAGTGGCGTCCGACTCTCCGCGACCCCATGGACTGCAGCCCATCAGGCTCCTCCATCCATGGGATTCTCCAGGCAAGAGTACTGGAGTGGGGTGCCATCACCTTCTCCGACCAAATCTTTAAGGTCAACACAAAACAAAAAGAAAATGAATATCACAAAATTAATATCAAATTAAAATTCAAAGGTGGGAGAATTCATGGGCCACAGGAGGTAATATTTTGTTGATGAAGAACATCACCTTCTGGAATGAAATAGCTAACAGGCACACATTTTAAGTCCTAAGTAACATAGCCATGACATATGGAATAGAGAACTTATTCAAAGTCTAAGTATTAATTGACAGAAAAAAGTGATAGGAAATTTTAAGACATCTTGTTGTTAGTTCAGTCACTAAATTGTGTCTGACTCTTTGCAACCCCCTGGATTGTAGCATGCCAGGCTTCCTTGTCCTTCACTATTTCCTGGAGTTTGCTCAGATTCATGTTTATTGAGTCAGTGATGCTATCTAACCATTTCATCCTCTGTCACCCTCTTCTTCTTTTGCCTTCAATCTTTCCCAGCATGAGAGTCTTTTCCAATGAGTTGGCTCTTCGCATCAAGTGGCAAAAATGTTAGAGCTTCAGTTTCAGCCTCACACATTTTACTAATTTCTTAAAAAATCAAGTGGCAAAACATAAATGAGGGTAAGGAGGTTGAATATGTTTCCCATGTCTTCGATTAGGGTTAAGGTTAGCCTTAGAGTTAGGGAGTAGACTGACTGGGCTGCCCTGTCTCCTAGGGCCCAGCAAGCATGCACCTCACACAGCTCACATGTACCAATCTGGGCTCCTCTGCCTGCTTCCCTAACTTGTTGACCCCATGGAGTACATGAGGACTTCATCCCCAGTCTTGCTAACAGACGGTTTCCTCCTTGAGCCCCACCCAGAGTTCTCATCACCATCAGCCTCCCCTCTTCCCGAAGCAATTTCCAGCCTTTTCTCTGGGAACGGAAATCTCTCAACATTATGGGGAGAGAGCTAGGAAGGCAAGAGTTGGAAGGGCAGTTTGCAGACTTCCTGAAAGAAGCAAAACCCACTCATAGGGAACCAGAGGCTCCTTTTTCCAACTGGTAGGGTTTTGGGGTTACTGACCCAGTGTGTGAAGTGGGGGCATGAGACAAAGTAACCATCATCCTACCTTATCTGGAAGTCATTGGACTCAGTGTCAGAAAATGAGACAGGGTAACTTTTTTAAAATCAATTTTATCTCATTTTCAATAGAAATCCCTCCTAATTTCCCCAACAGAAGATGAAGATGGTGACTGAAACCTACAAGATCGTTTCCCCTCCAGCTAAGTTAATGAGGGCTTGGGGAAAGCAGTAGAAAGACCGGAAGGGTTGTCAGGAACCTTCTCCCTTCCCACCATCAAGGCCTCTGGAAAGTGAAAGTATTAGTTGCTCAGTCACATCCGGACTCTTTATGACACCATGATTATGGCCTACCAGGCTCCTCTGTCCATGGGATTCTTCAGGCAAGAATACTGGAATGGATTGTCATTCCCTTCACCAAGGGATCTTCTCGACCCAGGGATAGAAGCTAGGTCTCCTGCATTACAGTCAGATTCTTTACCATCTGAGCCACTAGGTAAGCCCTCAAGGCCTCTTACTGGATTCGCAAAAGCTTCAGCAGTGGCCAAGGTTGCCAATATTGGAATAGCCTAGCATTCTGCTATGGAGGATTATGCTGAGAAAAAAATCTCTACTCCCTTCCAAGATGAGGAGTTCAGGGTTGAGTAAGAAGGGAAAGAACAGAAAGGGAGAAAGCATATGAGTACAATAATTAACACAGGATGGTATCATCCTTCCAGGTGACTATTTCAAGGCTGTGGTCCAAACTGCAGGAAAGGTGGGGAATAATTTCAATCCAGTAGGAGATCTTTCTCAGATTTTCTTATTTACAGTAAGTAGGTGTGTTACATAAGTGAAGTGAAAGTCATTCAGTCATGTCCAGCTCTTTAAGACCCCATGGACTGTACCCCACCAGGCTTCTCTGTCCATGGTATTCTCCAGGCAAGAGTACTTGAGTATGTTGTTATTTCCATTACCAAGTGTTACATAAGGGCCTGGCCATACGTCTCCTTTAGGAATTGGGCTTTCTGAATCCTTTCATTAAAGTACCACTATTACAATGAAAGACTTAGCAGATAGGTGTGCTGTGCCCAGCACTGCTGGTGGTCTGCCTCAAACTAGGGAAGGTTTGGGAGAATCCCACCCCAGCTTGCATGGAGGTCTGGCTCTAATATCTGCTTGGGAGTTTGGGGGACACTGTTAGTTGAGCTGGAAAGACTAAGCTCCTGGAGACTGAACCCCATGTCCTTGACGTGTGGCTATATTTGGTGCCTGTGAAACTACCCTGGATGCCCAGGCAACATGGGAGCTTCCTGGGATCAGTGATGCATCACACCTGCCACGGTGAATGTGCCACTTCCTCCTCCCACCTGTCTCAGCCTCCAGGTGGATTGGCTTTCCCAGGACCCTCACTACTCCCAGAACTTACTAGGTGAGCTTTTATTTCTCTGAGTCAGCTAGGTACAGGTTTCTGTTCTCAGAGCTCCTATAATTTGGGTCATATCCATGATTCTGGAACTGATGGCCCTAAGATGATCTTTTACAAGAGAAATATGTATATATATTTCTATATTCCTCTAGCACGTGACTGTGTGTGTTCCCAAGCATGAATGTGAAACTACCTCCTTTCTGAAGGCTAGCTGGTGGTGGAGATCCACCATACCTGTTTTCACAGACCACCCTACTTACTGGGTGTTGTTCTTATAAAGCCCAGGCTCCAGTGATTGGTGGATACTAATGAGTCCCAGATGGTAATGAATCTACCTGCAATGCGGGAAACCCAGCTTTAACCCCTAGGTGGGGAAGATCCCCTGGAGAAGGAAATGGCAACCCACTCCAGTATTCTTGCCTGGAGAATCCCATGGACAGAGGAGCCTGGCAGGATACAGTCCATGGGGTCACAAAGAGTTGGACACGACTGAGTGACTAACACTTTTCACACATTATGAGTCCCCTTAATAGTAGCGAGCAGATTTCACAGGCTCTGATCCCCTCTCCAGCATACTGAGCACAGGTTCTCAGTCTCCCTCTCCTGTTTCGAAGGATCTGTGTCTTACAGGTGCTAACAGTCTTGTCCTTGTTCCGCTGACTCCCCCACCCCCATCCCATTGCTGATGGCCACGGTCTGCATCCCCAGCAAAGAACAGGCAGGTCCTTCCTCAAGCACCCAGACCCCCTTGGAAGTGGAGGTAACAGCTCTCTCCTCCACCCTGTGCGACTCTATTATTATTATTATAACTACTACTCTCTATTACTCATTATTCCTCTGGCTAGCAGAGAGGGGGAGAACTCTAGTTATGTGAAATCTGAATTTCAGTTCTTACCTTCTCCACTAATCTCTGTTCTGTAACCGTGTATGCACCTCTTCCTTCTGTCTACCTGTCTGCTTCTCATTCCAGAACAGCAAGCAAAATGGGTCTGCTGGACACCTGTGACCCAGTTACCTTGCAAGTTACAGAAGGCTCACCTCTACGAACCACTGAGCAAACCATTTTCCAAAGGGATCATCGTCAAGCAGTCCAGAAACAGTCTCTCTGCCCTACAGAAGGGGAGGATCCTTCTACATAAGAGAACTGTCTATCAGAGTCAGCAAACGAACAAGGCAGATGAACTTTCATGTTGATGAAACTCGGCCACCTGGCAGAGAGTCCCCACGTGAGGATAGTGGGTCTGCTTGACCAGGGAAGACCAGCTATGACTCATAGCAAGAGTGGATCAGACTGGCCTCCCATCTACGCATTCCATCAGCAATCCATGAGCAGCCCTGCCAGTGACCACGGTCCCATCACACCTCCATTTAGCAGGCCTCTTGTAGGACACACAGGCCAAGAGGGACAGCCGCTCAGGCCCCCTGGAAGGTGGGTGACAGGTGGTGTGGTGATGAGCTCCATGGGCAGACAGGAGGAAGTCTTCTGGAGCAAAGGACAGGAAGGGAGATAGGAAAGTCTGGTGGGCTGAACCTCTTCTCACCATCATCTCTTCCTTAGGAGACCTGCCAAAGAAAGCAGAAAGAAAAATACATTTCCTTTGAGGTCTCTAAAGCAAACGTTCTTCAGAAAACAGAATAGCTGAGACTGGTTAAAATGGATTACCTGTCTGATGTCTATCCAGAGAGGTGTCTATTAACAGAAGTAAACTGGAAAGTTGAAACCATGGGCTGATTAATATTTATGATCAGTTGAATTAGGCAGAGGGGAAAATGCAACAAGGGGAAAGGGTTACGTGCTATAGATACTGCAGAATGGATTTGTTTGGATAAGGCTCCTATTTTGATCACTGTTTTTGGCAATCTTATAGAACAGGAATGTAGGATAGAGAAATAAAATCTATATCTAGAAGATGCTAACTTTATGCAAAAAAGTGTTGGTGCCTATTTTTGTGAACTATTCCATCTTAAAAATAAGTATGATTTTGTACAGCCAGTTGTGGTAGAAAAGGGACTCTAAAGGGTGAGCAAGTTTCCTACCAAAAAAACCAAACTACTGAAACTACAGTTAAGACATGCAAAGAGTCGTAGATTTTACTCCTTTCAATGGAAGGAAAGTTACAAGCAGGAGAGAAATTACAGAAGGAGCAAGTCCTGAGACAAGAACTCTAATTACAGCAGGGTAAGATGAGTCCGCTTCGGGAAATTCCTAAAAGGTTAACTAGGAAATCTGAAGGTCAAAATCATACTGTCATGAGAATAAATAGAGAAGATGGGTTTGCAAGGAGCTAAGCTGGGTAATCACGAAGGAAAGAATAAGGACAAAGAAGGAAACCTGAAGAGCCCAGTAAAGAAAAGAACTCAGCCAGTAAAAGATACATAGTACACAAATACTCACATGATGTGGAAACACAAGTTAGAAGCCAAAATTCAGCATTATCATGCAAAAGAACAATAGAACTGAAACGCATGAACAAAATGCAAGAACAAAAATGCATGGCTTTGCAGAAAGAAACTCATAGAGAACAGACAGGTGGTTGCCAAGAGAGAAGGTGTGTGGAAGAGAGATGGACTGTGAGTTTGGGATTAGTAGGTGCAAACTATTATACACATGATGTATAAACAACAAAGACCTACTGTATAGCACAATATCCTGTCAATATCCTATGATAAATCATAATGGAAATAAATATGGAAAAGAATGAATCACTTTGCTGTACAGCAGAAATTAGCACTGTCGATCAACTGTACTTCAAGAATAAATTTTGAAATAAATAAATGACATCACACATAATACTGCTTTTCTTAGGTAGCTTGGTCTGCAGAGAAAAGGCTGATAGTTAACCCCATCTCAAGGATTTTCAGCCCATTTAAGTGAGCCCCACAAGTAGGAGACACAGCCATGATTATTGACCATTGTTATCTTTCAAGAAGAAGCAAACTGTTGTCCTGTATTAGAGTTCATTAGCATTCCCCAACGCAGATTACAAAATACTTGGAAGAATTCTCCTGAAGACATTGGGCAATGCTAGTAAACGTGTGCAGGTAGGTGTTGCCAGTCTGATTGCTCTGGACCAGGAAATGCTTCTCAGCAGATGGTGGCATGATTTCTTTTTCAAAGGTGAAAACATGGATATTACTGTCACTAGATCAGAGCAGGAAGAGAGAGGCTGGGCTGACGAGACCAACAGATACTGCAACTCCTGCGAGAAGAAATAGAAACCAATCTAGCAACACACATTTTTGTTTGTTTGTTTGTTTTTTGCAACACACATTTACTGAGCATCAGAGTGTGATAGGAACGAGGAACAATGGTACCACAATAGCTGATGAAGGGTTTCAAAAGTATGTCTTCCATTAATTCACATATTTTCAAGCAGTGGATGCTGTTAGCCCTCTTCGTTCATAGGCAAAAATGAGATTCAGACAGGTTAATTGAATTGGAGATCTCCTGATTTCTAGCTTGAGAACCTTGCTGTGTACTGTAGGGGTTTAAATCCTGGCCACATCACTTCTTAGCGAAGTTAGCTGAAGAAATTATTTAGCCTCTGTATTGTCAGTAGTGAATGGAAAAACTAATCCCTACCACCTAAGACAGATGTAGGGATTCAGTGAGAGAATGTATATAAGAATGCCAGATGTGATGTCTGGTACACAGTAGGTCCTCAGGAAAAGTTGGTGTTTCTCCCTTCTCTTTCCTGATGCACAAGTGGTGGATGGAGCTGGCTCTCCACCCTGGATGGCACAACAAGCAGACGTAGCAGAGAGTGATGCTCCAGGGAGATGCAAGATGATCCGCCAACCATGGACCGTGCTCTGAGGTCCAGGATGAGTCCCTAGGCTCGGTGGGGAGGGGCTGTGTAGGTCTGCGAGTGCAAGGACTGGGACAGAACCTCCAAGGAGGAAAGGGATTTATCTGGCTGGAGAGGTGGGCAAAGTTGAGCAAGCAGAGAGTAAAGGCATCGAAGCTGGAAGATGAGGGCCATGTGTGAAGGATCTGGAGCTGCTAACCAGTTCGCTGAACAGTGAGCTAAGTCTGGGGAGGAGAGGTGGCAGGGGCTCGCATGTGAGCAACTTCCACATTCAAAGATTTTTTTCACTCGATCTCACATGAGAAGGGGAACTAGCAAATGTCTATCAACTGTCTCATTTATAAAAATTAATCTGGTGCTGGTGCATAGAATGAACTGTCCGGGAAGCATCAAAAAAACAAGGAATTTTTCTATTTTATCCACACATACAGCCCTTTTTATTACCAAATATATACAATTCATTTAATCCTCTTAAATGGCTTGGGCATTCATTTGACTTGTAATAGATTACAGAGATTTCAAACAGCTGTGTTTTTGCTTTTGTGACATATTATGGTCATATCTAAAATTCATTTGATGTTAAATCAACAATAAAACTTTGAATTATATCGTTGTGCCTATGGTAAAATAGAATCTACTTTAAGGCAATTCACTTTGTCATAAATTTTCCAGGAATGAAACTGGATAAAAAGCAGAGACTTGCTGCATATGACAATAATTAAATCTATACTCAACAAGTATAAAAGAATGACTGTAGACATAGATAATTTAGAAGGAAAAAAAAAGCAGACTTAAACATGTCTAGAAATCATACTAAAGTTTGATAGCCACGTCTATTGAGATATGGGATTACGTTATACACTTGAGAAAGAAAAAAGCAAAATCCAGTAAGTACCCAAATTATGAAATGAATTGTATTTTCAAAATACAGGCTGGAAGTCCAAGGTCAAGGTGTCAGCAGGTTGGATTGCTCCCAGAGCCTGTCTCCTTGGCTTGCAGATGACTGCCTTCTTATTGGGTCTTCGCCTGGCCCTTCCTCCAGTACATGGGTATTGCTGCTGCCCCGCTCTCCTTCTTTTAAGGAGAGGCCTATAGGATTAGGGCCTCACTCTTATGACCTTATTTGACATTCAATGAGTTCAGCTGCTCAGTCATATCCCACTCTTTGCAAACGCATGGACTGTAGCACTCCAGACTTCCCTGTCCATCACCAACACCTGGAGACTGCTCACTCATGTCCATTGAGTCAGTGATGCCATCCAACCATCTCATCATCTGTTGTCCCCTTTTCCTCCTGTCTTCAATCTTTCCCAGCATCAGGGTCTTTTCCAATGAGTCAGTTCTTTGCATCAGGTGGCCAAAGTTTTGGAGCTTCAGCTTCAGCATCAGTCCTTCCAAAGAATAGTCAGGACTTACTTCCTTTAGGATTGACTGGTTTGATCTCCTTGCAGTTTGAGGGACTCTCAAGAGTCTTCTCCAACACCGTAGTTCTGAAACATCAATTCTTCAGCACTCGGTTTTCTTTACGGTCCAACTCTCACATCCATACATGACTACTGGGAAAACCACAGCTTTGACTAGACAGACCTTTGTTGGCAAAGTAATGTCTCTGCTTTTTAATCACCTCTTTAAAGGTCCATTTCCAAACAAAGTACTGGGCTTTAGAACGTCAACATTTGAATGGGGAGGTGTGCATGAACCAGCCCATAATAGATGGCCTGACGAAGTCAGGGCTGCAGCAAAATTGTCCACCCAGATGAAGATCCAGCAGTGGGGCAGGAAGGATCAGCTAGTGATATTTACATGCTGGGGCTCGGCCACAGCCCAAGCTTAGCGTCAAGGGCACTCGGGAGGGAATTTCAGGGTCCGGCTTCTGTAAGTGTAAATAAGCATTCCTCTGAACCCTGGTGGCTTACCTGGAATTGTTTTTTAAGTGTCTCCAGTTTGGGCAAAAGGAACTGAGAGCTCCCTCTGCCCCAGGATCCCTGTTGCTCAAAAAGCATGTGATGGAAAACCCCACCTGTGCCAGGGACAGCCTCAGGGTGAGCAAGCTCCCTCAGCTGTGAGTTGATATACCTTGTGGTTGGTGCCTGCACTGATGGAGCTTCTCCTTGGCGATTGGTATGATCTGGAGGTTGGCATTATTAAAGAGAGGTTTTCTTTGTGACTTCGGAAATTAGGGGGAAAAAATGACTGTAAATAAAGTGGTATTTGGCTGTTTTCAATTTTATTCGGCTCATGATATCATGGTCAAATGAAAACCTTGACATTTGGAGCAGGAAGTGTGTGGTGAGCGGGGGTGGATGGACTCCAGGCAGGACTGTGACACCGAGTTAAAGACCTCCAGGGTCTCACAAGAGGGAGGCACACAGAGGGGTCTTCAGAAATCAATCCAGTGACTTCCTCTTCCCCATAGAGTTCCCTCCTCCATAAATATCCTCCTCTGCTAGTTAATAAAGAGACAGGAACAGAGGCTCAGGGAGTGTGGAATGGACTCTATGGAGACAAATACCAGTGGCTGGGGTAGGCTTCTTGTAGAGCAAAGCGATCTGTCCTTGTTCTGGAGCCCTGGGTTGTGATGTCAGATGGACCCAAGGCCTTGGCATCTCTGAGGCCAGGCTGACCTGCTCAGGCAATGCTCTTAGCAACTCTGATGCTTTAGGAAAAGGCAAGGAACTTTCCCAAGTTGTTCCATATCTGGCCCGAAAAAGCAGTCACCCACAGCTTAGATGCAGAAAATTTAGAACTTTTGGTACTTAATCTCCCTTCAGGCCAGCTGGCTCAGATGGTTAAGAATCTGCCCACCATCAAGGAGACCCAGGTTCAATCCCCAGGTCGGGAAGATGCCCTGGAGAAGGGCGTATCCACCCACTGCAGTATTCTTGCCTGGAGAATTCCATGGACAGAAGAACCCGGCAGGCTGCATACAGTCCACGGGGTCACAAAGAGTTGGACACAACTGAGCGACTATGCTTTTACTTTCACTTGGGCTCCCCAGGTGATGTTAGTGGTAAAGAATGTACCTGTCAATGCAGGAGACATAAGAGACTCAAGATCGTTAAGTTAAAACAGCTTTTAACATCACATGTATCCCTGTAATAAAATCCTACTGCAATCCTGTTCTCTATTTGAAAATCTGGGGGCTTCCTCTGCACTCTCAACTCAGGGGTCAGAGTTCCATTCCTGATTGGGGAGCTAGATCCCACATGCCTCACCTAAAGGTCCTACACGTTGCAATGAAGATCGAAGGTCCCAAGTGCCATAACTAAGATTTGGCAGAGCCAAATAAATATTTTAAAAAAGAAAAGAAAGAAAGAAAAAAAAAACTGTGAAGTAAAAAGTATGTAAGAGAGAAATCATAGAATGGTGCCGTCGCTGAGAGAATGGATTAGGGTCATCTGACCTGGGTTTAAACCCCGGCTGCGACACACTCTGGTGACCTTGGCCGAGTGAGGTAACCTGTCTGTGGGTGATGAGACTGGCTCCCTCCTGGCCATGTCATGAGAAACACACACACAAGGGCCTGGGACAGTGACAGCCACTTGGGACAAAGAGAGCTTGTGAGTATGATGACTAAACAAAGGTTCTTTTGGAAACTTCACTGGGTGAGGGGGGAGGAAGAGGGAGGGGAGAGAGAGAGGGAGAGAGAGCAAGGCTGTTTACACCTACTTTGAAATGGCATCTAGCAATGGACAGGCAAACCGGTTCTGATGAAACATTGCTGTAAACACTATATGATATTAAACATCTCTTTCCAAGTGTGGGCTTGTGGCATAGTTGACAGATAGCATGTTGTTTTCCTCTCTAAATAGAATATATTCTATTTGGTTGGCCAAAAATTCATTCAAATTTCTCCATAAGATGTTCTGAAATACCCAAACTGAAACTTTTGGCCAACTCAAAACTTCCCTTGCTCTGACTCTGTGCTTGCTTAGTTGCTCAATCATGTCTGACTCTTTGCAGCCCTTTGGAGTGTAGCCCACCAGGTTCCTCTGTCCAGGGATTCTCCAGGCAAGAATACGGCAGTGGATTGCCATTTTCCTCCCCCAGGGAATCTTTTCAACCCATGGATCAAACCCATGTCTTCTGTGTCTCCTGCATTGCAGGCCGATTCTTCACCCACTGAACCATAGGGGAAGACTCTACAGGTCTTGAAAAATCCAGGAAACACCTTTCCATGCTTCGGTTGTCTTGCCTTCCTCTTCCTCTCCATCTTGACCACTGTCCCAGGCTTAGAATAAACCAGTCGCCAGCCCCAGCCCCTCCTAGTAAGACGTGCTGGTACCAGAAATCTGTCTTCTGCCCAGCAGTGGCCTTGAAATTTCTTGGATGTTGAGTGTTTGTGAAACACTCTGGTGTGCATCTTACAACGATACTTTGCAGAGTCGAAAAAGATGTCCCTCTCTGTCCTAGGAAAGAGAGGCTTGAGATGAAGGTAGGCAGGAGGGAGGGAGAAAGTACTGGCCAAAAATTCAGGATTTTCCGTCACATCCTATGGAGAATCCAAACAAATTTTTTGGCCAATTCAATTCAAGGAAGCAAGGGAAGGAAGGAAAAAAAGTTGGGGAGAGAGAAGGAAAGAGAAATGGAAAGAGAAGATACATTTTCAAAGTTTGCTGCTAAGGAAGAAGAAAAAGCAGGCAAGTGAGACTTTTCACGAAACATGTGAAAATACGAACATTCATAAGAACCAGGATAATTTTAATAGCAGATAAAGAGACATACAAGGACACTCAATGCAGGAAGACACCACATTGCAAACCTGATATCATTACAACAATGGGAAAACCAAATGAAAACTGAGGCAGGAAGAAAATGACTTGACAGAAATTATTTCCCAAGAGTCAGCAGAGGTCATCTTTGGGAGGATGCGGGGAATTCCATTCTTTTTAGAGAACAGAAAGAATTAACAGACTGATCTCAAAGAGATAGATGGTTCCACAGTTGCCTTCCACCTGGAAGATCCATGCCCTGCGCTCAGGATGAAGTTCCACCATCTAAGAGCTGGGATGTGCCTAGAAGTCTCTCCTTTGCAGCTCCAGCTTCTATCCCCTCTCACCAAGCCAAGTTCAAGAGCTTCCAGTGGATGCTTTGACCTCCAAGCATCTCCTACCCTATCCTTCCCCAGTGCCTCTGGCCTCATCTGGCTCAATTAAGGAGCTCTTCCCGGCCTCCGCCCTCACCTGCTCATCTGCCTCCTCCATTTCTCACGTCCTGCCTGCCCCTCCCTTGTCCCAGGTCGCTCTTTCCCATGCCTCCCTCCGCTGCCCTCAGGACAAAGTTCAAACTCCTACTGCGACCCACAAGTCCATCTGTGGCTTCCCTACCTCCAGACCACCAGGTGTCCAGCCTCATCCTTCAGCTCCAAAAGCACTCATCACATTCTACAGGAAGTATCTGTTTCTTCTCCATCTGTCTCCCAAACTAGAAAATCTCTAGGAGTAACAACCTTGTCTTATTCGTGATTCAACCGCTGGGATCTATCACAGTCCGTGGAAAAGGGTCAGTTCTCCGTCAATACTGCCTCATTGAACCATTCCTTCCTTACAACACTTTGTTGTGGGTCCCTCCGTATCAGTCCAGCCCCATCGCCTGAGTTTCAAGAATCTACAAAGGCCGATTAGAACCTGCCTTGGTCACTGCCCTGCACCGGGCCCAGGGCTGCTGTGCTGAGTACTTAAGTGTACTTGACTCATGGTTTACCCGCTGCTTTTCTGGCCATGCCCAAGGTACCCTCCCATATCCAGTGTCCTAATGTAATTCTGATTCTCTTTCAAGTCCCAGTTCCAGTCCCAGTTGCTTTCAAAGCCTGTCCACCACCACACTCAGTCAGGGCCACAATCTTTCAATGTTTCTGGAACTTCTCCTGTGCACTTGTCTTAATTCTCTAATTCAACTTAAACCCCAGCCCCAAGCCATGGATTGCAGGCCCTCAGCCCCCTCCCAGCGTCTTATACACAGATGGACCCTCTCGGTGGAAGCTGCTGAGTGAAGGATGCTGGGTGGGGAGAGGTGAGTATGCTGGGTGCCCCTTTTGGGGTACTGAGCTGTGGATCCAAGTCTCTCACAGGCTGCTTTGAAGGAGTCCCCTGGACCTACCAGGGAGAGGTTAGGTCACCCGAGGCCTCTTCCAGCTGCCCTGTCCTGCGTCCTTACTTCCTGCCACAGGACACAGATGAGGGGATGGCCAGAGGTCCTGCCACATCTCAACCAGGAACAAAGCCCCCACATCCTTCATCCAGCATCCTGCTCCTAAAAACCACTCACCACACGTGTCGAGAAACTCCAGCATCTGCTGAAACCATACGCAAACTCTTAACATCCACCAGAAAGCGTCCAAAATGAGAAGATTGTGTTTGTTTTCCTTTTCGCTGTAAACTTCCAGGCCACTCCACTCGGAATACCATCCAAGGCATTTGCAACCTTTACTATGTTTTTATCCAAATCTGCCTCTCATTAATCAGATACCATCCAAAGCCAGCCTGTACCTTTCACTCATTTAGAAAGCAATGAGAAATTCCTCACTAAATGCATAAATAAATTAATTCATCCACTTGTGATGGTTGTACATTTCATCTTATGTGTTCTATGGATTTACTAGTCAGTAAGGTGCTGGGCACCCCAGAGCGACTTTACCACATCCTGATTGGTGTCCCTGGAGGTGGGGGAGAGGCTGGCGTGAGCCAGTACCAAGGAACGCAGAGAGCTTGGCAAGAGAACAAACCTCCTCTGGCCTCCAGACACACAGTGACATCACTGACTGACCCCTTCTTGGTGTTTCTCCTCCCTCCATGGAGGTGATGTCAACAGTGGCCCTTCCCAGCCTGGAAGACAGGACTGGTTGCGTGGAAGGGTAAGGTAAGGTAAGCTGAGGACAGGTAAGTAAGACTTCTTGGAGTGAATTGAGGGAAGCTGGGCTTGCATGGCTTAGAGGAGAAGGAAGCAGGGTGGGCTTGTGGGGCGAGGACCCCAGGGCCTCAGGGCTACTTGGAAGGCAGTGGGTTCTCAGTTCTCGAACCTGGGCCTGAAATCATCCCCATTGTATACAGATCAGGGACTGCTCCTCACCCTCCACCTTTGGGTATTACAAAACTGGGGCATGGCCTTTGCTTAACCAAACAGAAGCCTGGGCTGTGACTCATTCTAACTCATCTGAGAAGCTGCAGCTCTTTTGCTCCAGCCCAGGCCGCCTGTCTCCCAGGTGCTGGGCCTTCCTGTATCTATTGGGACAGCCTTAAAGCCAAGGGAGCTAAGAGAACAAACTTGAGATTTTAAAACTCAACAGTGAGGACTTTCCTGATTGTCCCGTAGCTAAGACTCCATGAGCCCAGCTCGGGGCGGGGGCCTGGGTTCAATCCCTGATCAGGGAACTAGATCCCACATGCCACAACTAAGAAAAGATCCCATGCGCCACGACGAAGACCTTGCATAGCCAAATAAATAAACAAAGAAATAAATATTGAAAAAACAACAACTGGACAGTGGTGAAAATGAGCCTCCTCAGAACAGGCTCTTTCTCTCTGAGCCTCCTCAGAACAGGCTCTTTCTCTCCCACTGACCTCTCACATCCACAATCACCAACTGTAGTCTTCCTGAAATGTCCAAGCTATTTGTCATCCCCTGGGAAAACCTTGTCCACAGAGCTCCTGGACTAGGGGTTAAATGATAGGAAATCAGAGGGATTAAAAGGGCTAGATTCCTAATCTTACTTCCCTGCACAGAGACACAATGTCTACATATGTGTATGAACGGGATGCACAGAATCAGTTATTTATCATAATTGATAAGAGCAGAATCACTCCAGGAGGAAATGCCCCAGCTGGGATATCTTTCATCAGAGACACCTAATCTGGGGCCAGCCCTCTCTGCCCTGACCTTCAGCCTACTCTCTCCTCCACATCCCCCAAGATCTGTATTGTGTTTGGGTTCCCAGAGAAGGAAGAAATGTTTGCAACTTAATCTATGTGGTATCCTTCCAGAATTCTGCTGCCCTGGAGGAGGAAATGGCAACCCACTCCAGTGTTCTTGTCTGGGAGATCCCATGGACAGAGGAGCCTCATAGGCTATAGTCCATGAGGTCGCAATGCAAGAGTTGGATATGACTTAGCAACTAAACCACCACCACCACTGAATGAGCAGGAAGCTCCAGTGACTCCCATGAGGCTCTGGGTGCCACCCAGATACTCCTGTGAAGGTGACCACAGCAATGGTGAACACGTGAAGTCACTCAGTCGTGTCTGACTCTTTGCCACCTCGTGGACTCTAGCCCACCAGGCTGCTCTGTCCATGGGATTCCCCAGGCAAGAATACTGGGATGGGTTGCCATTTCCTTCTCCAGGGGAATCTTCCTGGCCCAGGGATTGAACCTGAGTCTCCCGCACTGCAGGCAGACGCTTTACCCTCTGAGCCACCAGGGAAGCCCCACAGTGATGGTGCTGTCACCCATCTTTCTAGCACCAACAGCCTGCAGGGCAGACTGGAGACTGGATGTATTGTCCACCCAAAGGCCTTAGAGTCGAAACAGCCTTAGGTGTCCCTAGGGACATTTCCAACTCAGTTTACATCATAAGGGAAAATACATATCCCCAGACAACTGTCTTCTGTTCTCTTCCTTTCTCTCTCTTTGATAATGGAAGATGTCGGTGGGGCCACTTGGGGACAAAGGCCACAGACCCCAAGTCTATCCCATGGAGCAGGGCTTGTCCTTGAAACTGTGTCAACTGGAGATCACATCGCAGACAGACCCCTCTTCACTTTCAGGCAAGGCGTGTAATGGGTTCTAGCTTCTTCCTGGGTCCTTGGTGCTTCCAGCTCCATCAGATCCAGGCTGAAGACAAGTTGAGTATTTCCCTAAACAGCTTTGGGGAAACCTGTCCTTTCCCACTGGGAAACGGAAGCTGCACAGACCTGCCTGTCCACTAGGATCCTGCCCAGTGTCTGGCCTCCTGCAGGTTAGGCTAGACCCCTCCCAGCCTGGCCTAACCCTCGGTGAGCTGGCCTTGGCTGACCAGCCTGGCCTCAGCCAGCCTCCTGGTTGGGCTTGGCCTCTGTTGAGGAGGCAGGGAGCCTGAGGAACCAGAAGGTTAAGCAACAGCTTCCCAAGGGCAAATTCCTGTCCAGTGCCTGGTATCTGGGTTCTGAGCCAAACATGGGTGGCTCTGTTTCTGCTGATCTCTGAGGGTGACTGCACGCTGCTTACTGCTTCTCTTGGCTTACCTGTATATTCCTTCCCAGAAGAGGGAGGACGGTCAAGGGGCCTGAGAGTTACCGGCCCAGACGTAGGTCTCATATGCAAATACTCCAACTCTCAGAAGATAGTAAGGCCTTTTAGAGCCAAGCCAGAGTCCTGTTAGCATTTCCTCTGGACCCAGCTTAGTTGTTTTGGCCAGGGCTTGTTTAATGCCTCAAATGGGCAAGTGCTGGAATCAAGATTGCTGGGAGAAATATCAACAACATCAGATATGCAGATGATGGCACGCTAACCTCTTGATGTCAGCGAAAGAAGAGAGTGAAAAAGCTGGCTTGAAATTCAACATTGAAAAAAACTAAGATCATGGCATCCAGTCCCATGACATGACGTGACTTCATGTCAAATAGAAGGGGCAAACGTGGAAGCAGTGACAGATTTTATTTTCATGAGCTCCCAAATCGCTGTGGATGGTGACTGCAGCCGTGAAATTAAAAGACGTTTGCTCCTTGAAAGTAAAACTATAACAAACCTAGACAGTGTATTATAGAGCAGAGATGTCACTTTGCCGACAAAGGTCCGTATAGTCAAAGCTATGGTTTTTCCAGTAGTCATGTACAAATGTGAGAGTTGGACCATAAAGAAAGCTGAGTGCCAAAGAACTGATACTTTCAAATTGTAGTGTTGGAGAAGACTCTTGAGAGTCCCTTGGACAGGAAGATCAAACCAGTCAATCCTAAAGGAAATCAGTCCTGAATATTCATTGGAAGGACTGATGCTGAAGCTGAGGTGCCAATACTTTGCCCACCTGATGCAAAGAGATGACATTGGAAAAGACTCAGATGTTGGGAAAGACTGAAGGGAAAAGGAGAAGAGGGCATCAGAGGATGAGATGGTTAGATAGAATCACCGACTCAATGGACATGAATTTGAGCAAACTCCGGGAGACAGTGAAGGATGGATGGGGAAGCCTGGCATGCTGCAGTCCATGAGGTCGCTAAGAGTCAGACACAACTTAGCAACTGAACAACAAAAACGGCCAGTGCTTGACATCAGGGTAGTCTAAGGGTCAGTGGGCCGAGGCATGGCTTAAGGTTTGAGGCCAGAACCTCTCATGAGCAGACAAGCACCTTCTTTGTCATGGTGACAGCTTTGCTTAGCTTCAGCCCTCGTTTCTCAGATCACTCCCTGAGAGTTGGACCCAATTACTTTTGCACATGAGTTAGAAATGTATGAAAGAGAGTCTGAATTTCTCGCCTCCTTCTCTAAGCACAATCGATGACAGAGGCTGCAGCAAGCTGCTGTGGTTCTCTCATGGGCAAGGAAGTGAGACGCTAAGGAAAACCTGTGCTAGCCCCAGGGTTTACCTAGGATTCTAGAATCAGCCAGAGACAAACCTACCACAACGAGTAGCACATTAGGTTCCTTCTAGCCATGTTGTTTGAGGATGTGCACAGAGCCTGGCGAGATTGCAGACGTGGGGGATGAGGAAGGGAAGTGGCTTGTCTACGCTCTCGTGGTGACTCAGTAGCAGGACAATTTAAGAGAATCCAGGAGCTTTGACTAACCAGCTACTCAGCCATGACCCTGCCCTGTTGAAGGAAGTAGAAAGGACGGGAATTGGTCAGTCAACAGCACTCAGGTGCCAAGTCGTGAACACACTGTGGGGAGGAGACCAGTGACGGAAAATGACTAGAAGACACAAGGAATCCCTGAAAGTATGTGGGTTGAGAAGAGAGCGCCCGCATGTCCACACATGTGAAGTAACTTCAGAAGACTTACAAGGGGGAGGGTGCAGAATAATATTGTCTGATGCTGCGGGCCACACGGAGCTGGGTACCCGTGGTTGATGGCAATGATGGGTCATGAGCACCCATGAGGATGAGGGGAGGGAGAAGGAGTGAGGGCAGGACAAGCCAGGTGACTTGGGGAGTCACTGGGTCGCCTCCAGCCCTAGCCCGGGGTGACTTAGCGAGAAAGTGCTGAGCTAGGTTCTGGAAGGGGAAGTCTGTCCAGGAGAAAGGCGGGATTTGGCCTGGCTGGGGCCCAGCATGAATGAGGGGTGTGTGGGGACAGCGGCAGACAGGCAGGCCTGGGGCAAAGAGGTTGGGGTAGGGGTTACCAACAGACATGGAAGAAAAGAAACAAAGACTGTCTGGCCAGCATCCTCATTATTTTCTGGTTTTATGGGAAACATGGTGAAACTCTTTCTTAAAAGTGGCCATTATAGAGGGTGGGGGTAGGAGAGAAACCACAGTGATTTCTTTCTTTCTTTCTTTTTTTTTTTTCAGGATCGAAAAAATGTTCTCCACAAACTAAACAAAGTTAGATTGGGAAATGCAGCATGGTACCATGGGGGCCTGATTCGGCCATGACCCGCCTGCCCGCAGGCGCCGGCCTCAGATGCTCAGAGCGGCCTGGGGAGAGAGGGGACACTTTGACTTTTCAAGATCTATGAGTTATGGTTCCCTTTTGGCAAAATGCTTTTTGTCCTGTGATACACTTGAGTCCTTTGTGGTAGCACCAATTGTGGCCTTGGAAGCCCAGGTGAGTGCCTTACCTGCCTTACCTGCCCTGGGATGGACTCCTCCCGAGACCCAGGGACGGCACTGATGCCCTTGTATTCAGTGCCTTTGGGGTGGGGGCTGCTGTGTGGCCTGAAAGGTGACTTCCCTGGGATGACAGGGCTTCTTGGGTGACACTAATGGTAAAGAACCTGCCTGCAATGCAAGAGACATAAGAGACACGGCTTCAATCCCTGGGTTGGGAAGATCCCCTGGAGAAGGAAATGGCAACCCACTCCAGTACTCTTGCCTGGAGAATCCCATGGACAGAGGAGGCCGCAGGCTACAGTCCATGGGGTCGCGAAGAGTCAGACACAAGTGAAGTGACTTAGGAGGCACGCACTGGGAATACAGAGCTGTACCACCATTAAAGAAACATAGGGATCCCAGAATGACAAGACTGAACTCTGCCTTCAAAACAGAACAGGAGAAAAAATGGCTGCTGGGGACCTAGATGGCCTTGCTGAGATGAATTCTTGGGTGATTTGTTTCAATGAAGCCATTCATTTCAAAGCTGCCTCTTCTTTTTTTTTAAACAAAAAGGTAGGAATCATTCAACCTTTCTTAGCAGATTGAAGTGATTTTTAAGTGAATACAGAAAGCAGCCCCACCCACACCCTTCTCTGTCAGGAATGAAGCATCTATGATGGAAAATACCTGCAGCCTGGGGAAAAAATTTACTGCAACAGCTCCATTGCACATTGTGGGGTCATATTTTTACTGATGTGAAATTCTTGCTCTCTACTGTCCAATTTTTGTTAACCACTGAATCTAAATCTTGTCGGGTCTTGTGCTTGCAAACCCCTGTAATTAGTATGATATCCTAGATTGTTTTTAAATGGAAGTGGCCTGGTTTCTGTGTCTAACCTGTGCATTTAGAGGCCCCGGGGGTGAGATTTTATCTAGGGCTCTCCCCGGACCCCTCTCTTCCACGCCCTGGCTGGAGACTGAGCACCAGAACCTCCTGTGGAAACCTGGTTCCAGAGTTCAGGAACTGGGAGGCTGGCACAGGTGAGGGGGTGCCGGGTGATGTCAAGCACGCTTCTCTGGGACTTGCAAGGTGCCACAGGGTGGGTGGAACATCCCCCCCACACTGCTGGCTGTGCATGGTAGGAATGGGTTCCATCCTCAGTGGGAAGGGCTTTGCTGTCTCACACAAGGCTGCCTACAGGGCTTGAACCCTTCACGTGTGGGGAGGAGACACTCAGATTTGGATCCTGGCTTGGCCAGTCCTGGCACGGATGTCCAGCCTCTCTTCTGGGTGAAGGCTGAATCCCGACACCCACCAGCACAGCTTTTTCCTCGCAGCCTAGAAGAGATAATTAGAAAAACCAGAGAGGTAAAGAGAACTTCCCCTCAATCCTAGCTTCTGTCTTCTCAGTAGAGGAGGGTGTGGCAACCCACTTCAGTATTCTGGAGGAGACCTACAGTTCATGGGGTCAAAGAGTCAAACGTAACTAAAGCGACTTAACATGTGACTATCCCACCAGAGGATCCCTCCCACTTACCCTATGCCACCAAGCCAAATGGACCAATGACATCGGGCAGCTTCTTTTAAATCTCACCCCCAGGACCTCTAACTGCACAGGTAAGACACAGAAACCAGGCCACTTCAATTTAAAAGAAGCCTTGCAGCTTCTTAAAGACCAGGGTCAAGTCCGTATAAAGTCCTTCCATTATTTACCTTCACAGAGACCAGTGGTTTATTTCAAGTTCTAGTCTATTCGTTGATAGATTTTCCTGAATGATCTCCAAAAGCTCTCTGCAAAAGTGATTTACAGAGTGGCTGACCAGTATGCTGGTCCGCACACTAAAGGAAGGATCATGTAGCTAAGAACTGCCAAACAGACAGAAGAGACATGTTATCAACGAGGCAAGAAGTGCACAGTTAGTGGGGTTAGGAACCAGGATTTGGGGGGCACATAGCTGCTTGTAGCGAGAAGGTTCTTGCATGAAGAATCTTCCCAGCTATCTTTCCTTGCCCACAGCTAAATAGTAGCTTCTACCTTAAATCCAGGTCACAGTCATTAGCTACCAGCATGGTCGGCACTAGATACTCAACGGGTTTGGATCAGTTTAAGATGTGCTTGAGAGTGAAAAGAGGAATTATTTCACAAATGGTGTTGGAACCATTGGCTAGCCATTTGGAAAAAAAAGTTTAGAACTTCCCTGGCGGTCCAGTGGTTAAGAGTTGGAGCTCCCAATGCAGGGAGTACAGGTTTGACTCCTGGTCGAGGAACTAAGATCCTGCATGCCACTCGTGTAGCCAAAAAATAAAATAAATAAATAAATATAAACTTAAACTGATTCTTACCTTACTCGTCATTCCCAGTAAATTATATGTGGATAAAAACTTCGAAGATAAAATTTGAAACCACAAATTTAAAAACTGTGGGTGCATTTATTGCTAATCTCTATTTGGAGAAGTCCTTTTTAGCAAGGAAGCCATAGGTTAAAAAATCATAAATTTCATACCATAAAAGAAAACATAATTTTGTGTGACAAAAAGTACCTTAAAAATGACAAAACAGAAAATATTTGCAATATTTGTATATGAGAAACATAATTTAATTTATTTAAATTACAAAGAGCTCACACAAATCAATAAAGAAAAAGCAGAATAACACAATAGAAAATAAGGCAAAGGATATGAATGGACAGTTAAAAAGTGATGCAAATGTCTCATAAAAAATTTCACTGGAAACTACGATACCATTTTTCACCTAATTGTCAGAAATTGTAAAGTTTTATTATAAGTAGTGCCTCGGAACAAGATATGTGGACAAGTAGGCATTTGCAAATATAAATGTAAGAACTGTCAACTGGTGTTCATTTGCCCAATATTAAGATCCTTCTAAGAGCAACTGAGTAATATCAATCATGATTTTTAGTGTCTATAAACTTTTATCCAAGAACTTCACTGCCTGAATTTAGCCTACAGTTACATTGGCAAAATTATGCCAAGATATGTAGGACAAGGATGCCCATGACAACATTGTTTGGAACAGCAGAAAGCTGGAATCCACTTAAAGGTCTATCAATGAGACCAGCTAGAAAATGGAACTCTAAGAAACAGTTTTTGTGTCTTTAAAAAAAAAAATATTAACAGGGTCTTCAGGTCATGAGACCAAGGATATATGAGTTTATTTGTCAATTTTGTCTGCACAGCAGGTGGGATCTTAGTTCCCCAACCAAGGATCAAACCCATGGCCCCCAAATTAGTAGTGCAGAGTCTGAACCACTGGACCACCAGAGAAGTCCAAGAAGCAGTTTTTAAAAAGGTTGAAAGGCAATTGGTAGAGCTAGATATAGAGAACCTTTGATTTTTTAATGAGTAGGAAAGGAAAGCAAGGCTCTGGGCAAGGTATTTAGGAATATCTGTTTTCAAATTGTGTACCTTACTAGCCAAAACTTTTGAACACATTCACTAACATATTTGTTGATTGATTTATACATATGTGAACTGATCCAAAAATAGCATAAAAAAGTGAATTCAAGCAAAGCATAAGATCTAAAATTTTTTCAGCTATGCTGAATTGTTTTAAGGACCTTTCCACCTTACATGTTTGCACTTACACCATGTGAGTGATGTCAGTTCGTCACCTGGCAATTTTAAAATTTATCTGCAAATTCTTTGACACACCTTCCATTGGTTTGTGTGATCTATGCCCTGTGCCCTTCAAATGGGGCAGACCTTCGCCTTTGTTTTGGCCACCAGGGTATGGCAGAAATGACAATATTGGATTCTGAGTCTAGATGATAAAACACTAGTGACTGGTTTGTTTTTAGTTTTCTGGGATGCAAAACCAAGAAAAGGGAAAGGAATGGCCAACACTGATGTTGATACTTGTGCGGAGGTTTAGACTTTGTTTAGACAGCACTTCCGCTGCTATGAATAGTAGTTGCAGAAGTGATGAACACAGCACAGAGAGACATGCTGTACTTGGAGAATTCGAATTAGAACCAGGAAAGACTGGGTAATATTTGCTCTTGTACAAAGAGTAAAACATAGTGTTCCATCTGATTAATCATGGTATGGACTTACATCATTGTCAGTATCCATTCATGCCGTGTGTCAGAAAAAACTGGGACCTGATGTCTTCTTTCCCCGGCTATCCTCCCTTCTTCCCTCCCTCTCTTTCCTTCTTCCCTCCCTTCTTTCTATCTCTTCTTCCTACCTTCTCTTAATATTTTTAACCCCCTGCTACATGCCAGACTCTGTAAGATGAGTACCTCACATTTAATGTACACACCTATTATTTCCACATCTCTCTGATTTTTTACTGTAACCAGGGGTTTACTTCTCGTCATAAAAGATGGCTTACCTTAGATTTCTTGCCATATATCTCTTTCTCTTTATAAGACTTCATATGTTCTACAGTAAGCGTAAATTCATGTTTTATTATGAGAAAGCTAAAATGAAGTCTTCCTAAATACCTGCCCCAAATATACTTAACTAACAAGATGACTATTCACTCTTCAATCTGTGGTCCATTGAGATGATAGACAGGTGGCTGGCTGGCTGGCTGGCTGGATTGATGGATGGATGAAAGGATCCATCCATGGGTGGATGGATCCATGGGTGGATGGATAGATAAGTGACAGATGAATAGTTCCTCCACACTCACACTCGATATAAGAGGAGGAAGGGAAGTAGTCAGGATAAAATAGTGGTTTCAGCACTATGCCTGATTGTCATAGTATTCACTTCAAACTGGAGAGACTTGTCAAACCAATCATCCAGAAGAAAACAAGAACTATCTCAACCTTGTCATTCAAATAAATGTCCGTTTTGAGTATTGTCTCTTTTTAAAGAGCTTGGAGCTCATTTGGACATTTTACATAATGGCTAGCATACTAGGGCTACGTAGGAGATGTTATAGGCTAAATTGTGTTCCCCCACCCCTCCTCAAATTTATAAAGTCCTAACCTTGGAATGTGACTGTATTTGGAGATGAAGTTTTAAAAGAGGTAATTTAGAATTCGTCTGGGTGGGCCCTAATCCAATATGACTAGAAGAAGAAATTAAGACCCAGATCTATACAGAGGAAACCATGTGGACACAGAGTGGAGATGGCTGTCTACAAACCAGGAAGAGAGGCTTCAGGAGGAACCAGCTCTACTGACACCTTGATCTTAAACTTCTAGCCTCTAGAATTGTGAGTAAATTTCCTCTGTTTAAGCTGCTTAGTCTGTGGTATTTTTTTATGACAGCCCTAACGAGCTAATACAGTAGATATTTTTTTTTAAAATCAACTTTGGTTCAGTTTGTCTAAAAACAAGGACAGAGTCAGCAATATTTACATTCACATATGTAACACGGTATAGTATTTTACACTTACCTGGTCTAGGCCTGGGTTCAATTTGTCCATCATTTAGTAGCAATGTGGCCTTGACCTAATGTGGACAAATGACCTCGTCTTTGTGTGCCTCGTTCACGTACATGTAAGCTACTATAATAACAAGTTAATAAGTTATATGCAGAATACATCATACGAAGTGCCAGGCTGGATGGATCACAAGCTGGACTCAAGACTGCTGGGAGAAATATCAACAACCTCAGATATGCAGATGATACCACTCTAATGACAGAAAACGAAGAGGAACTAAAGAGCCTCTTGATGAGGATGAAAGAAGAGAGCGGAAAACGTGGCTTAAAACTCAGCATTAAAAAAACTAATCTCATGGTATGCGGTCCCATCACTTGATGACAAATAGATTGGGGAAAAGTGCAAACAGTGGCAGATTTGATTTCCTTGGGCTCCAAAATCACTGTAGATGGTGACTGTAACCATGAAATTAAAAGATGCTTGCTCCTTGGAAGAAAACCTATGACAAACCTAGACAGCATATTAAAAAGCAGAGATATCACTTTGCTGACAAAGATCCGTATAGTCAAAGCCGTGGCTTTTCCAGTAGTCACGTACAGATGTGAGATTTAGACCATAGAAAAGGCTGAGCACCGAAGAATTGATGCTTTCAAATTGTGGTCCTGGAGAAGACTCTTGAGAGTCTCTTGGACAGCAAGATCAAATCAGTCAATTCTAAAAGAAATCAACCCTGAATATTCACTGGAAGGACTGATGCTGAAAGCTCCAGTACTTTGGCTACCTGAAGCGAAGAGCTGACTCACAGGAAAAGATCTTGATGCTGGGAAAGATTGAGAGCAGGAGGAGAAGGTGATGAGAGAAGATGAGATGGTTGGATGGCATCACCAACTCAATGGACATGAATTTGAGCAAACTCAGGGAGACAGTGAAGGACAGGGAATCCTGGCATGCTGCAGTCCATGGAGTCCCAAAGAGCCGGACATGACTTAGCGACTAAACAACAACAACGTCACAAAATTGCTATGAATATTAAATGAACTTGTGTTTTAAGCACTTTGAAAAGCACTGAACACATTGCATCTGATACATAATATGAAATAAAGAGATTGGAGAGCATGATGAAATCAAGTTTATTAAATCCTTTTAAATTTTAACATATTTTTAAAAATTCTAACTATAGAGAATTTTAAATATATATATATATTTCTTTATTTGTTTTGGCTCTACCTGGTCTTAGTTACAGCATGTGGGATCTAGTTCCCCAACCAGTGGTCAAACCTGGGCCCCCTGCATTGGGAGCACAGAGTCTTAGCCACTGGACCACCCGGGAAGTTCCTACAGAAGCTTGATACAGGGAGGAAATAGCTGTTAGCAACATTCTGAGTTTTCAACTGCGTGCTGAGTTGGGTTTATGTTAGGATGAACATCTAACATCAATGAACATGCTCTGAGGATGAAAAGAGTAACTCCCAGTCATCTTAACAGCAGTGGTTGTGAATCATTTCCGGTATTTTAACGTTTTAACATTTGCCAAAGATTGGAAAATGTCTGGTTTTCCCACCAACATTCATTGCAATGGGAACTATGAAAGAGAGAGTCGAACATGTGTGCTGAAAATGTTCGCAGGTGCTATTTGCACATGACTTGCCACAAAACTGCTGTAAACACGACTTCATTTCTATCGGTAAAACTTTAACTCAAGATAAACTTGCTGACTGCAAAGGGTATCACAAGACTGTGCTGTGCGTGATAGCTAATATAAACAGTGGGGGCAGCGGAAACCTTCCAGGGTCCAGGGACCAGTGTGGATCTTTCTGGAAAGCCAGTCATTCACCATCTGCTCTAGGTCTCAAATTGCACTGGAGGAAACAGGCCAAAGTGGAAAATCAGAAGCATCTCACAGTTGAATGTGACAGTGTTTGGTGACCAACTGCTCCCAACCCACTTTTGGGACTTTTCATATTCATTCCAGCTTCTTCCAGGAAATCTTGAAGAACTGGCAATTGTCTTGATTACACTTTTGAACCAATAGAACGTAAACAGAAACAGCTGGTCATGGACACACATCTTATAAACCAAGTGAGAAAAAAAAGAAAGTGTTTCTAATCAGGCAATGGCACTTGAGACAGATTTTTGATGATATTAATTATCTGTGATCAAACACCACCTTTGATATATTGAGTTTTATGAGCATAAAGATCACTGAAGGAATCTTGAAATATTTTCCTCTCATGTCCGTTCAATCCACAGAGCTATTAAAATTTTCACGATTTCAGGGCATTGAAGAAATATATTATCTGAATAGAAGCATTTGAATAACTGCTAACCAGTCTCATACAGGGCTTCCCTGATAGCTCAGTTGGTAAAGAATCCACCTGCAATGCAGGAGACCCTCACTGGATCCCTGGGTTGCAAAGATCCCCTGGAGAAGGGATAGGCTACCCACTCCAGTATTCTTGGGCTTCCCCGGTGGCTCAGCTGGTAAAGAATCTGCCTGCAATGGGGGAGACCTGTGTTCGATCCCTGGGTTGGGAAGATCCTCTGGAGAAGGGAAAGGCTACCCACTCCAGTATTCTGGCCTGGAGAATTCCATGGACTGTACAGAGAGTTGCAGAGAGTTGGACACGTCTGAGCTACTTTCACTTCACTTCAGTCTCATACAACTGACAAGAGTGGAAGTAGGTAGATCAATAATACTTTACATGTTTTCCATTTACATAGAACTGAATCATTGCATCACCTCAATTATGCAGAAAATAGTTTAGAAACAAGGAATTTTTTTTTAATTAGAACAAACTTGAAAAATATTTTTCTTATATTTGCTCATAGAAGAAATAATTCTTAGGCTCAGACTCAAAAAGTAAAGTTTATTGTACACACAGCCGTAATTGTGATCTTCTCACTTTCATGCCCAGCTCACTTTAGAAATAGAAAATTAGAAGTACGGAGAGGCCTTGCTATAGACATACGTGCTAATGAGAAGAAACTGCTGACACACTAAAGGAGGGAAGTAGAAATGTGAAAAAGCAGACTGAAGAATTAAAAAAGGCCCAGGAAAATGGAGACTTGTTGTGTGCCCACAAATATCCCCATCTCTCTCAATTGCCTAAGCAGATGATTTTATTATACAATAACATTAGAATTGGTTCTTATTGTGATGACATCAAGGGGTTTCCCAGGTGACTCAGTGGGTGAAGAATCAGTCTGCAATGCAGGAAACACAGGAGATGGGGGTTCAGTGGGGAGGGGAAGATCCCCTGGAGGAGGGTATGGCAACCCACTCCAGTATTCTTGCCTGGAGAATCCCATGGGCAGAGGAGCCTGGTGGGCTACAGTCTATGGGGTCACGAAGAGTCAGACACGACAGCGACTGAGCACGCACACGTGCCTGATGACATCAAGACCACAGAAAGAAAAAAAGGATGTTAAACACAGTCCCCCAGGCTTTTTCAGAAAACAGGAGAGGTTGAATTACACTTTAGGAACTTTTTTACCCAAAATGTCTTTTCTTCTTTCCTCCCTCCCTCCCTCCCTTTCTTTTTTCTTCTCTTTTTCTTTCTTTTTTTTTTTTTAGTGCTTCAAAGTACAAATTTTCAATGGCCTAGAACTCCATTCTCCAGAATGCCTACTTTCTCAAAGAAAGCTCAGATTTTATTACATATTATGTGATTAGTATTAGTTCATATCCTTTAACAGTTATAGTTTTTTCCATTTCTGGACAGTTGAAATACTGTTAAAGATACTGCTACTCAAAAGAAGAAGAAACAAACCCAAGCAACAAAAAATACAGATAGTGGGCAAACATCAGAATGAACATTACATTGCCAGGGAAGTAGGAGGAGAAAAGAGGGTTAAATAAACCAAATTTCACTGTTCCATTGATTTTTACTTTTAACCCCACTCACAGACAGACCAGGAAAAGTTTTCTTTCAACTGATGAAAAACTGAAAGAAAAATCCAAGTCTCCTCCTCGTATGATATATAAGAACTGTTGACACATTCATATTTTCCTGAGGGGAAAAAGTTCAACTACAGCAACTCTGAAAGCAAGCCTTATCAATTGCATCCTCCTTTCTTCCACATACAATATAGACATGTTCACAAAAGCACACACCTTGTATGAGGAACACTGTCGTCTATGGAATGTATAAAAACTGTAAGAGCTGCCCTCTACTTGAGCGCATTCTATAAGCAGGGCAATGGGTCAAAGGGCAACACTTTGCTATCACTTGTCCACACCCCCATGAGGAAACTGAGGCTTGAGGAATTTAAGTAAACTTTCTGAAAAGCAAGAGTCTTGCAAACAACAGAGTTGGGATTTGAACCAAGGGTGCTTAATAACCACTGGGCTGTGAGGTTTAAATGGCTATCTTAGTCAATGACTCAAGACCTGGGATGTGCAGTGGAATCCCAGGGCACACTGTTGCTATTTGCTGACTGGTACCCATTTTCCCTGAGTGACTCGGTGAAATCCACACATTAGGGCCTGGGAAAGGATGTGGGAAGAACATATATGCTCGGAGGCTTCTGCCTCAGAAAACCACCTGCTTAGATGCTTCTCTGTTCACCAAGAGGCTTTCTATAGCAGGGCATAAAAGGTTTACAGTTGGGGGATTTCCCTGGTAATCCAATGGTTAAGACTCTATGCTCCCAAGGAAGGGGGCATAGTTTCGATCCTTGGCCAGGGAACTAAGATCCCACATGCAACGTGGAGCAACCAAAAATTAAAAAAAAAAAAAAAAAAGTTTACAGTCAGGCCCACCCTTTGCAGTGGGGGCACTCTGTAAACAAACTATACGTGCCCTTGTCAGTGGGTCTCAAACACAGGTCACCCTTCACGCAGCAGCAAGCCCCGGCTCCATCCTCCATGATGTAAGGAGCTAGGAAGCCTTGAGGGGTCGACTGTGCAGGAATTGGACTGAGGGAGCCCAGAGGCCCTGCTTCCTCTATTTTGAGGTACTTAGAAAATGCAACTGGAAAATAGAAATGTGTAAATTGGAGAAAGATGAGGAGAGAGAGAGAAAGGGAAAGGAGAGGGGATTGACGTTGGAAATTATCAGCCTGTCAAGCTAACATATGGAGAAATACAGAAACCACTGATCAACCTATCAAGCAGTCAGTGTTGAAACAGGATGCTAAGAAAGTCCTGAGCTGTACAACTATATAAAAGGCCAAGCTTCATGGACCAACACAACTTCCTTCTGAGACGGAACAGCAGAAGGCAAGATATCTGTGAGATCAGGATGGGAAACTGTAGAAACTCTGCCTCCACACTGTGGAGACTGAGCTGAGAAGCTGAGCCTGGGTCTTAGATGCTTGGGCAAGGCTTAGTTAGTCTCCTCGCAGTTTGCTTGGGTAAATTTGCCCAAACTTTAGGAACATCTTGTTCTTCCCTGGTGCCTCCTGTGGTAAAGAGTCTGCCTGCAATGCAGGAGACTCAGGTTCAATCCCTGGGTTGGGAAGATCCGATGGAGAAGGGTTAGAAGGCTACCCACTCCAGTGTTCTTGCCTGGAGAATCCCATGGACAGAGGAGCCTGTCAAACTACTGTCCATAGGGTCGCACAGAGTTGGACACAACTGAAACAACTTAGTACCACACATCCTGGGCTTGAAATAAAGATACTACTGTATTCTATACAGAATTGTACAGAAAAGTACACACAAGCACAACCACCTGTAGAGGATGCACGCATGTGACAATGTACGCCAGAAATTTGAACTAACTTATGTGATTGGATATAACAACTCATGTTCCCATCTTTGAAAATTCCCAACTTGGAAGTTGGTACTTAGGGGACTTACTGTAAGTATCCGTTCATTGACTGAGTCATTAATGTGTGAAAATAGAGTGTTTAGTCATAACTCTGCTACTTAAAAGCCAAACATGGTGTCCACATTTTTGATTTGGCAGGAGGACATTTGTCATTTTAAAGGAACGTACACGAATAACAGAACCTTAAATTAATATTTCTGACATTAAAAGCAATACAGGTTTGTTGCAGAAAATTCTTAAAATACTGCCAAATATAAATAACTGGGAAAAAAATCACCTGTAATCTTATAATCCTGCTGCTTAGAGACAGTAAGTTAACACTTTGGTGTAGTTTTTTCTGATTTTTTTTTTTTTCTGTATAGGCATGTGTGTGTGTGTAGAGAGAGACATAATATATATTTAAAATTATAACTATGTGAAATAATTTGATTGTGAACCTGCCTATCTCACTCAACAGATTGGGCATTTTCATTTCTCAACAACCATTTCTAAACATGTGACTTTTAAACATCTACACATCATTCCATCATATGAATGGACTATGACTTATTTAACCATTTTCTTATTTTTGTACACTGAGCATGTTTCCCACTTTTCCTATAAGTAAAGCTTCAGTAAATAGGCTTATTCATCCATCACTTCTGGTTACACAGTTCAGATTATTGAGATAAATATCTAGAAGCAGAATTACTAGTGTAAGAGATATAAGCACTTTTACAGCTCTTGTTACATATTTCTTAAAATATTTTTAAAAACTCTTTTTAAAACATAGGACTAAGACCTAAAGAAAGTTATGGAAAGAAATGACAGGTTTTTGGTTTGTAGTTTGTTTTTGCCTTATTACCTCATTTCCTTTAGCTCAGACCAGCCTATTTAATAAGGCAGGAAAGTGGGAAACAAGGAAGCATAATGAGAAGGACTTAACAAAATACATCCATTATAATAATTAAATCTCAAATTACCTAAAAAGTAGAAAAGCATATTTATCTTTAGAGATGGATTCTAAAATCCATCCTGCTCATCGTGTTGCCCCTGTGCCTCAGGTGCCCTCATCTGAGAGACTCTTCTATTATCTAGGGTCTGTGTTGCCTGGCCCACATTTGAGGAACAGTGACCTATGGCTCAAGGGCACTCTGATCCACCGTACGTAGAACCAGGAATTTCTCTGTGGAGAGGGGATTTCAAGGCTTGACACACACTAAAATCAAAAGCCTATTGTCTCAAAAAAGCAAATAAATATATGCAAGAAACATTGATTACATTAGATTAAAAATTGTAGATTACTTCCTGACTCTCTATTTCTACCCACTCATCCCAGCCTTCTAGCAGTCTTCAGAAATAACAAAGGACATTTTAGTTACAGAAAAAGTTGTTGATTCCAAGAAACACAATAATGGTCATCTTTTAATATGGTGTTTGTTTTGTGCAATTGTAACTTGAAGTTAGGGTTATTTCAGCTTTTTCTTTTATGCAGTGAAAAATTGTTTGGCTGTTTCCATTTAAAAGGCATGTAGGATTTCTAATTGTATCTAAAGGCAGCTTTTGCTTTTCTTTTTTCCTAAAAATTATCTTTGCCATAGCATGAAATATACCCATGTTAATCATGAATATGCTCTTCTCCTTTTTAGGTAAGTTGAGATTTAATTATTATAATGGATATATTTTCTTAAGTCCTTCTCATTATACTTCCTTATTTCCTACTTTTCTACATTTTTCCAAAACCTTGTCAAACTTCCCTGGTAGTCCAGTGGTTAAGACTTGGCACTTCCACTGTGGAGGGCATGAATTCAACCCTTGGTCAGGGAACTAAGATCCCACATGCTGTGGGGTGTGGTAGGAAAAATAAATAAATAAATAAGATAAATCAAAAAAATAAAAACTTTGTCTTCTACATTACACAAAATCTATTCTGAAAAACATATGCAAAACAACTTAATATTATATACCAATCAAGTCATCAAATATATTCCCACACATTTCAGGAACTTAGGCATACACATATCCCTGCTGATAAATCATAAAATCAAAGGGAACAATGAATTTAGCTGGGGCCTTGGGATAGTAACAATAAATCCCTCATTTGGATAAAGAAATTGCAGTCCAAAGAAGTAAAAAGTTGGTTACTAAGTCTTTGGGTTTGTTATTCAATCAAGAATGTGGAATAGGAAAAATAGTAAGCATAATAACTAACTTCTTTACAGCCCTAGACAGTTTATAAAATACTTTCACACTCAGCACTAAACGATGCCTCGGTTCCAGGGTTTCAGCAAATGAAAACTCCCACAGCTTCAATTTCCCGCCAAGAGACCCATGTGGCTGATTTTCCATCTGGTATTATTTCACTGAGTGGTTGTTGCTGGTGAGGGCACCCTTTACCTAGAGCCTCAGGAAGTATTTAAGATGAACTCATGCACAAAAGAGTTATCATTTTAAGTGGGCTGATTTTAAATGGAGAATAACACACTTTGCCCTGAAAATTTAAAACCTGTAGCCACATCTGAGTAGCAAAATAACAACATCAGGGGGATTTTCAGATTGAAAGAAAGAAGCTGCCCCTGAGGGGCTCCAAGGACCAAATTAGAAACCCAAGGTCATGTCTTACAGAGTCCGAGAGTGGATTCCCCCAGTGAAGGTACTGGACCTGATTTCTTTGCCAGTGACATATTGTTTTTAAAGATTTTTTCTTAATGTGGATAGTTTTTCAGACTTTATTGAATTTGTTACTATACTGTATCTATTTTATGTTTTGGTTTTTTGACCCTGAGGCATGTGGGATCTCAGCTCCCCAGCCAGGGGTTGAATCCACACCCCCTGAATTAGCAGGTAAGTCTTAACCACTGGGGAAGTCCTGCGAGTTTGTTGTTAACACCAGGGAAGTCCTGCCACTTTGTTGTTGTTGTTCAGTTGCCCAGTCACGTCCAACTCTTTGAGACCCCATGGACTGTAGCACACCGGTCTTCCCTGTCCTTCATTATCTCCTGGAGTTGCTCAAACTTGTGTCCATTGAGTGATGCCATCCAACCATTTCATCCTCTGTCATCCCTTCTCCCCCTGCTTTCAATCTTTCCTAGCATTAGGGCCTTTTCTAATGAGTCTGCTCTTCGCATCAGGTGACCCAAGTCTTGGAGCTTCAGTCCTGCCAGTTACCTATCAATTAATGGAATCAGTCAGTGTTAGTCGCTCAGTCATGACTCTTTGTGACCTCATGGTGGAGCCCAGCAGGCTCCTCTGTCCATGGAATTCTCCAGGCAAGAATACTGGAGTGGGTGGCCATTTGCTTCTAGATGGGAATCTCCCCAACCTAGGGATCGAATCTGGGGCTCCTGCATTACGGTGGATTCTTTACCATCTGAGTCAACAGGGAAGCCCGTGTATTAATGGAAGGTGATGACACTTAGGTGATAGTGTGAAATAATGTGAATCACTCATCTGACATACATTCTCCCATTGATTTGGTCATATTTTCAACATATATCAAGCACTTCTGGTTTCAGGCACAGAATGAGGGACAAAAAGGAGAACAGGCATGGTTCCTGCCCTAAAGCACCCCCCCAGTCTCAGGGTTGGGGCCTCACACGTGCAGCCACATCTAGGGAGCCTCTCAAGTCCTTAGTGAGCTGCACCTCCTTTGGGGAAAGTGGCATCTTTCATTATGACTACTTGGGACAGATCTATGGTGACCTTTTCACGCACTTGCTCTTTAATCGGGTGTATTAGGTTCCTAGGGCTGCCTTTACCAGATTGCCACCAAACAGAGTGGCTCAGAGCAGCAGAAATTTATTCTCACGGTTCTGGATTCTAGAAGTCCTAAATCAAGGTGTCAGCAGGGCTATGCTCTCTCTGAAGGCTCTGGGGGAAACCCTGCCCTGTGCCTTTCTCTCAGCTGTTGCTGGCAACATTTGATGTTCGTCTGCCTTGTGGACACATCACCCCAATCCCTGTTTCCGACATCACAATGCGCTCTCCTCGTGTCTCTTCTCTTCTCGGGCAGACACCAGCCACACCGGCTCAGGCCCATCCAGTTTCCATCTCATCTCACCTGCAGCTGATTGTGTCTCCAGAAACCTGGGACTTTCACAGGTCCTGGGATTAGGGACTTCAACATATCTTTTTTAAAGGATTTTATTTATTTTTATTTATTTTAAAAATATTTATGTATTTATTTGGCTGTCCCAGGTCTTAGTTGTAGAATGCAGGAACTAGTCCCCTGGCCAGGGATGGAATCCAAATCCCTTGTATGGGAGTGCAGGGAAGTCCCCAACATACCTTTGAAAAGGCCCATTCTACCAGAACACAGGAGTTGGCTGCATCCATATCTTTTCTCAGCAGAGACAGTAAGAAGACACTTGTTATTTCCCTTTGAATGACAGGCTGCAGTTTCCTATGTCTGGGGTCGACAAGAAACCAGAAAAGTCTAGGTGTCTTGAGCTCTGGAGTGGACCACAGATGGTTAAAACACTGTGAAATGTGTTTTCGGGGGTAAGAGGACAGAAAAGCCTAAAGCAGACCTTCAAGTAAGTGACATTTCATGCACCCCTCTCTCTTTCATCTTTATGTGTCCACAGCACATTAGCCTTCATCCTAATGTCTTTTTCTCCTTGTTCCAGTGAAGCGGCAAAGAGCGTAAAAGGGCTGAGCTCCTGCTGTAAATTAGGTGTCACTTGGCGCCCCCCCCCCCCATCCATTTGGACCACTCACTGCTCATCCTCAGCAATGGGGTTGTGGCCGTGGCCCTGATGGATCCTGTTTGGCTTCTTTTAATTGAGTCTGAATGGCCTACCTGTGAAAGCTTTCATTTAGGCAGCAGACTGCACATCTAGGTTTCATTTCAATCACTGGCGCAGGAAGTGTTTCCCCCTAATGAACACACGCTCATAAAGAATCCAGCTTGGCCTGTAGTGCTGTGCCCCCTGGCATCTGTAGGCACGTTGGCAAATCCTAGTCCCAGCTGGCAGAGCCCTATATAGCCAGCCCTCTGCACCTCGCATCTGCACTGCAGCCCTTCTGCAGAGGCGTTAACACACACAGGAGCTCCTTCACTCCAGCATGGCTCTTTCTTACACAGGGGTTTTTCTGTTGATGTTATGTGATGTTCTGCTGGATTCATCATAAATGGGAAATTGTGATGGACTCAAGTTGGAGACAGAGAAGGCAATGGCACCCCACTCCAGTACTCTTGCCTGGAGAATCCCATGGACGAAGGAGCCTGGTAGGCTGCAGTCCATGGGGTCACGAAGAGTCGACACTTACTGAGCGACTTCACTTTCACTTTTCACTTTCATGCGTTGGAGAAGGAAATGGCAACCCACTCCAGTGTTCTTGCCTGGAGAATCCCAGGGACGGTGGAGCCTGGTGGGCTGCCGTCTATGGGGTCGCACAGAGTCGGACACGACTGAAGTGACTTAGCAGCAGCAGCAGCAAGCTGGAGAATCCTCTGGGCAGAGAAGCCTGGTGGGCTACGGTCCATAGGGTCACAGAGTCAGACAACATCTGAAGCGACTTACCATGCATGCACAAAACTACTTCAGAGGATAAGAAAAGAAAAGCACTGTCTTCCCCCAGACAGAAGGTATTGGTCCCAAAAGGAGCTAATCTTCCTGGAAAGGATGGCTCTGCAAAACAAGCTTTCCTGGTTACCCTGAGGGGAGAGGCAGGAAGGTTTCTCCAGAAAACTGTAGGAAGAATGGCCGTCTTTTCTTGCCATTGGAAACTGTGTCTAAGTTTCTTACAGCAAGTGACACTTTGCTGGGTGTTATAAAAACATGTTCATCACAGTCCCTACTACTTAATATGAGTTGCAAGGACAAGTGTGTAAGAACTTTCTGGCAACTCAAGAAGTATGTTTTATTTTTTTTTACTATTTATTTTTATTTATTTATTTGGCTACACTGGGTCTTAGTTAAGCCACTGCAAGATCTCTAATTGCAGCATGAGAACGTTAGCTGTGGCATGTGAATCTAGTTCCCCCGACCAGGGATCAAACCCCAGGCCCTCTGCATTGCAAGCTTGGAGTCTTAGCCACTGGACCAACAGGGAAGTCCCAATAAGTACATTTTAAAAATTTTAGGTTGTATACAGGTGAAAGTAAACAAATATAGGTCATAAGAGAGCCTTTGGGGAGGAATAGCCATCCTCCTACCAACTAGAAAAAGTTTCATGAAGGAATTTTTACAAATCTCTATATACTGGGAGTTTCCTGGAGGTCTAGTGGTTAGGATTAGGTGCTTTCACTGCCATGGCCCTGGTTCAACCCCCGATCAGAAACCTGGGATCTCACAATCGTGTGGCCAAAAACAAGACAAAAACTCTATATCCCAGTAATTTAATAAGAATTTCAGTCTACGGTCAAGACTCTCAGTCGCAAATGACTGGAATACAACTTAAATAAAGGGCAGAGTTCATGTCCACAGAAAAATGCGGAGTAGACTTTCAGGTGTAACTCGTCCTAGACCATCAAGTAAAGTCTTCAGGAATATGTCTCGGGGCTTCAACTTTGCCTTCCTCTCTCTTGCTTTCATTCACATTCCTGTCTTTCTCACCAGAAGCTCTAGGCTAAGCTTATCTTGATTTAACTACCCACGAAGAGAGTTTCTCTTTCCCAACCCTTCTAGTACAGCTCCAGGGGCCAACAGGCTTGGCTTCCATAGGCTTAGCTTACAACACACCCTCATTCCTGAAGCACAAAGTCTGGTTAACATTCTCATCCGTCAGACTTGAAGCACACACCCATCTTGTGGCTGAAGGGGAATAAGCCCCACCAAGGACTGAGAGTCAGGGAGGTTGTTTCCAAAACGAATACTTGGGTTCTCCTATGGCAGAAAGAAATGGATGTCGAGCAGGCAAAAGCAACAGATACCCATGACACTAGGTGAAAATAATGTAAATTGCTGTGAAATTCTGACTAAAGAACTACAAAATTAACCGCTTTTAAAGTAACTTTAAAAGAGTTCGTCTTGCAGTTTCTTTTGTAGAATTTCTGAGTGCTTTGCCACTAGTAACCAACTTAGCAATAAATGAAACAAAGTTGTTCAGGAACAGTTCCTGTAACTCCTGAATCCTTCTTTCAGGGATAAAGGTGAGAAACAGGTGTGATTAAAAATAAACAAATCAAGAAGTTTTATAGTGAAAGTTTTCTATTTTCACATCATAGTTTCAGCGGAAAAAAGTCTATTTGGCTGAGTTATTTTTGAATAGAGAGCAGATCGAAAAGGAAGAGATAAAACTGTTATTTGAAGTTGATATGAATGTTGATGTAGAAAATCCCAAGAAATATTTCAATGAAACTCCTAGAACTAATAAAAGAATTTCATAAACTTGCAGGATACAAAAATCAATCACATTTCTACATATTAACAATAAACAGTTGGAAATTAAAATTAGAATATAACACATCTTTACAATCATTCCAAAGAAAATTAAATACTTAGGTATAAATTTGGAGAAGGCAATGGCATCCCACTCCAGTACTCTTGCCTGGAAAATCCCGTGGATGGAGGAGCCTGGAAGGCTGCAGTCCGTGGGGTCGCGAAGAGTCGGACACGACTGAGTGACTTACTTTCACTTTTCACTTTCATGCATTGGAGAAGGAAATGGCAACCCACTCCAGTGTTCTTGCCTGGAGAATCCCAGGGACAGGGGAGCCTGGTAGGCTGCTGTCTCTGGGGTTGCACAGAGTCAGACACGACTGAAGTGACTTAGCAGTAGCAGGTATAAATTTAACAAAATATGTACAGAACCTGTATGCTGAAGATTACAAAAAGAGATGAATAAGTCAAAGAAGACTTAGACATATTGTGTTCATGGTTTGAAAGACTCAACATAGTAATGACCTCAATTCTCCCTAAATTGATCTATAGGGTTAATTCAGTTTCTATCAAAATTGCAGTAAGATGTTTTGGTAGACATACACAAGCTTATTCTTAAATTTTTACAGAAAGGCACAGGACCTTGAATACCTAAAACAATCTTGAAAAATAAGAATAAATGGTGAAACATAACTTTACCTGAAGTCTACTATTTATCAGTGCGGTATAATGGAGAGATAGACACTTAGGTCTGTAAACCAGCAGAGAGGACCCACACAGATATGTCCAAATGATTTTCAACAACGGTGCAAAAACAATTCGATGAAGGGACAATAGACTTTTCAACAAATTGTCCTGGAGCAACTGAGAAAAAAATTGTCCAAAAAAAAAAAAAAAAATGAACCTCAACCTTAACCTCAACACCTTAGACAAAAATGGACTCAAAAAGGATCAGTTCAGTTCAGTTCAGTTCAGTTCAGTCACTCAGTCATGTCCAACTCTTTGCAACCCCATGAATCGCAGCACGCCAGGGCTCCCTGTCCATCACCAACTCCCAGAGTTCACCCAGGCTCACGTCCATCGAGTCAGTGATGCCATCCAGCCATCTCATCCTCTGTCGTCCCCTTCTCCTCCTGCCCCCAATCCCTCCCAGCATCAGAGTCTTTTCCAATGAGTCATCTCTTCACATGAGGTGGCCAAAGTACTGGAGCTTCAGCTTCAGCATCATTCCTTCCAAAGAAATCCCAGGGCTGATCTCCTTCAGAATGGACTGGTTGGATCTCTTTGCAGTCCAAGGGACTCTCAAGAGTCTTCTCCAACACCACAGTTCAAAAGCATCAATTCTTCGGCGCTCAGCCTTCTTCACAGTCCAACTCTCACATCCATACATGACCACAGGAAAACCATAGCCTTGACTAGACAGACCTTAGTCGGCAAAGTAATGTCTCTGCTTTTGAATATGCTATCTCAGTTCAGTTCAGTTCAGTTCAGTCGCTCAGTCGTGTCTGACTCTTTGCGACCCCATGAATAGCAGCACACCAGGCCTCCCTGTCCATCACCATCTCCCGGATCATGAACAAATATAAAACATAAATCTTCAAACTTACAGAAAAATATTTTGAGGGCTAAAGTTAGGCAAAGATTTGACACCAAAAGCATGGTCCATTAAAGAAACAAACAAACAAACATCGGACCTCAAATAAAAGAGTAGTTTAAACAAGAAAGAGATTTCTCTAACATGAAAGTGTTGTGAGAGGGGTTGGGGTCCACAACTGGCTGAGTAGCTCCAAGTCCATCAGGAATCTAATCACTCTGCTCCATTTTCTTGGTGAATGATTTCTGTTTGCGAGGTGACAAGATGGCCAATGGAATTCCTGCCATTATGTCTGAGTTCTAGACAGCAACAGAAGGAAAACAAAGAAAGACAAAATGTTCCCCTTCCCGTTAAAATCAGCTTCCTTTAAGCAGCCTCCTGCAAAGTCATACAAAAGTCCTTCAGCTTACATCTCATTGGTCAGAACTTAGTTACCTGGCTACACTCAGCATGTGGAGCTGGGAAATAGTGTCTCCTGCTTCTGATGTCTGTTTCAGTAAGGTACTTGTAGTTATTATTGCAACTCCAAAATGATGAATGGCTCAAACATTCAGAAAGAAGAAAGTCCAAAATGACACTCTTGTTAGCAGGTGGTTCTCCCCCAGGCAGTGACTGAGGGACCCAAGTTTCTTCTGGCTTGTGCCTCTGCCATCTTTAACACTTACCTTCCAAATTCTTCTTACTTGTTTTCATCAAGCTCTAGAAGCGGGGAAGAGCATGGAGAACTGGCAAGGGAAGCTTCTGAAGGCCAGAGCCATAAGTGACACATACCATTTCTACTCGCCAATGACCAGAACTCGAGCACATGGCTTTATAAATAACTGGCAGGGAGACTGGAACATGGTGCCCAAGAAGAAGGTATGGGTTGGTGATCAATGACTAAGGCAAAGAGCCCAGCTGAAAATGAGGCCTCTATTACCAAGAAAGAAAGGAGGATGGTCATTGGGAAGCAGGGAGCAGTTTCTGTCATTGCATACAAGAGTAGGGCCCAGGACACCAGTTGCATTGAAGGGCTAGTAAGCAAATATCAATCATCCTCCAGCAATGAGATGCATACTCTAGAACCCCAAGCTGACACAGTCCTACCACAGATTTTGTTTCAGGATGCCTCACCACAAACATCTCAAGAAGTTTTCAGCCCCCAAAATGTTCTTCAAATAAACTTACTATTTTGGGGGACTTTCCCGGTGGTCCGGTGGCTAAGATTCTGTGCTCCCAATGTGGGGGGCCCAGGTTCGTCCCTGGTCAGGGAACTAGATCCCACATACTGCAACTAAGACCCAGCACAGCCAAATAAAAAATAAATATTAAAAAATAAATAAATAAATAAACTTACTATTTTGGAATTAAGCATTTTAATTTTATTACTTTATCTTCTTAATATTATAGAAGGCTTTTTAATGATCTACACATGCTCCATAATCTGATGTTAAGGCTTTTCAGAAACTCAACCAGGTTGGGGTACATAGACAACAACAGAGAAATATATTATCAATGACTAAATATTACTGCAAACCCAGCTGAAGAATTCCTGGTTGTGAACATGCAATGTGTTCATTCTGAGATACTAGTTTTGTGTTCCAAATTTCTGTTTTCATTATACATTTATTGATTTCTTTGTTTTTAATATTGAGTTTTATTCCATTTATAGAATATACTGCTTTGCAAGAGAGAAAAAGATGAGTGAATGCACATGTGAGCTCAACGCTTATACGTATTATACATATGTCACCAAATAACCAATCCCTGGTGGACATTTACAATGAGATTCTAGAATGGTTTAGTGGTTCTGACACAGACGTAGAGAGCTGAAAGGATCTTTAAAAATGTAAAGGGAGAAAGAAAAATGTAATCTACACTAGGAAAAGATTGAGTAGATTTTGATCTTTACAAATCAACCAAAAGTAGTGTTAATTTAACCTTATGTTCATGACACTTTTAGGGACCCATGAATATATTTTAATCTTGATTTTTTTTAATTTTAAGTCAGAGACTAGTTGATTTACAGTGTTGTATTAGTTTCATGTGTACAGCAAAGTCATTCAGTTTTACATATACATAAATCCATTCTTTTTCAGATTCTTTTCCCATATAGTTTATTACAGAATACTGAACAGAGTTCCCTGTGCTATAGGGGATCTTCCCGACCCAGGGATTAAACCCGGGTCTCCCGCATTCCAGGCAGACACTTTAACCTCTGAGCCACCAGGGAAGCCCAAGCCTATAGCACCCAGTATTCCCAGGTGGTCTCCCATCCAAGTACTAACCGGGCCCGACCCTGCTTAGCTTCCGAGATCAGATGAAATCGGGTGTGTTCAGGGTAGTATGGCTGTAGACTAAAATCAGAAGAGGAAAAAAAATAAAATCAGAAGAGAGAAAAAAATAATACAACAGTAGCTGTAAAATAATTCGGTCTAGATTATACTTGTCTTTATACCATTACAGTTGCAGGATTTAATTTTTTTTTTTAATTGGAGGAAGGAGACCACAAAGGCAAAAATGCCCACAGCACTTGGGGAGCCACGAAAGTCATAATGCAGCCCTGGTAATGACAACTGATTTTGTTTAGGTTCCTGTATTCCTGGAGTATTTTCATATTTTAAATTTATACATTGCCCAAGACAGCCTTTAGTTTTCCCGTTTTTTCTATTTGCACTGATCCCTCACAGGCCTCATCCATTTCATTGCTTTTGTTCACTGTAAATGACTTCAGAACCTTTGAATGTCCAAATACTCATTGGGCCTTTCTCCTTGCGGATATCATCACTGACTGGAAACTAACCAACACATTTTCCCCTGAGCTCATCCTCCCTGCTCATCAGCTCTCGCTCTCTCTCTCTCTCTCTGTTTTCCTGTATAGTAGAGTTACTACCAGTTTGCACACCTTTAAGAGCCAGCCTTGGCGATCGTCTCTTCTTTCACACCATTCTCCAAAGATCTTGTGGAGCCATAAGTCCCATGCCCACTGCTGTCTCTGCTTGAGCCTGGCTGCCCACACCTCCAACCCAGCTTTCTTGGCCTCTCATCAGAGTTCCTGGCACAGACACTTGGCCAACTTCTCTGCAGCCCAGCTTCCTCCTACTAAATGATTCCTAATCTACCTGAATTGATCTTACCACTGCTTTCACTGCCTGCTTCCCTGCTCTGTAACCTACCACTTCAGCCCAAAGTCCTTTCCTAGTGTTTAAGCTCCTGCTCAGGGGGACTTCTCCATTCTGACATCAACACCCGTCAAAGGCCACAGTGAAGGACTCC
The DNA here is from genome assembly GCF_014754425.2 of Oryx dammah. NCBI lineage: Eukaryota > Metazoa > Chordata > Mammalia > Artiodactyla > Bovidae > Oryx > Oryx dammah. The sequence continues at coordinate 7,989,359 of NW_024070190.1, forward strand.
TCCCAACCTCCCACAAACTGGTCTGCGGTCTTCGATTTTTGTTGTTGTTTCTGTTGGTTGGTTGATTTGACATCACAGCATGTGAACTCTTAGTTCACCCCCTGCATTGGAAGCACAGAGTTTTAACCACTGGACCTTCAGGGAAGTCCCAGGTTTGCAGTCTTTGCATTTTGTTCACACACTTCCATTCATTCAGTACTTTGGGGGCCGGGGGGATGACAATCCTGTCCCAGGCATGGTCACCTTAGATGTCCCTCACCTCCTGTCCCAACTCTATACAGCTCTTAAAGCTCAGGCCAAGTTCCCATCCACTTTGCCCCCAGTCCACACATGATCACTGGTCTCTTTCCTCTGAACCCCCAGGGAGCCTGTAGACAAGTCCCATAATTTAGCTCTTAGTTATGTATGTGGCAGGGAATTTCCTGATTAAGTTGCGTGTGCTATTTGTCTTGAGTTTTGTGAAAGTGAGGCTGACATCAAATGCAAGGCTGGGCTTGGGTGCTGACCCACAAATTATCAATTACTGTGCTGTGCTAAGTCACCTCAGTCCAGTCTGACTCTCTGCGACCCCATGGACTGTAGGCTGCCAGGCTTCTCTGTCCATGGGATTCTCCAGGCAAGAATACTGGAGTGCATTGCCATGCCCTCCTCCAGGGCAATCACTATATTTCAGTGCTTTCTGTTCTCTGACCCAGACCCTTACTGTGCTAAGTAGGCACTGTGTACACTCTTACCTCTGTGAGGTTGATATTATCATCCTTTTTTTTTACAGATGGGGAAACTGAAACTCAGAGAAATTGAGTGGCTTGGTGAAATTTCCATAGTTGCTAAGTAGCTAAACTTGAATTTAAGTCTAGGTATGATGTTATCAAAAATGGTATGTTCACAACCATACCTAATGGTGTTAATAATCCAAAGTAATGGGTAAGTCTTTAAAAATAATTCATGCACAGTTGACTTCAGAAAATGTGTGGATGTGTGTATTTAAGGGGAAGTTGACCTCTCTTTTTAAGTTATCAGCTATTATTTCAACTAACCTTAATTCTCCTAGGTGGGGGTTTCCCAGGTGGCGCTAGTGGCAAAGAACCTGCCTGCCAGTGCAAGAGACATAAGAGATACGGGTTAGATGCCTGGGTCGGGAAGATCTCCTGGAGGAGGGCATGGCAACCCACTCCAGTATTCTTGCCAGGAGAATCCCATGCATAGAGGAGCTTGGCAGGCTACAGTCCACAGCGTCACAAGGAGTTGGACACAACTGGTGACTGAGCACACACGCACTCCTAGGTATAGAGCCTTTTTTTTTTTTTAATCCCCTCCGCTGAGGTAGCCCTGCACAGCTGTGGGGACTCAGAGTGAGGCTGAACCAATAGTTATCATACTTTGCTGTGTTTGAGACAGAAACTTTATTTTTTAACTACATCTTCTGGGGTTCTACCTCTCAGATAATGTGATTCACTTGTGAAAAGCCATCTTACGCATCCCAAGAGCAATTGTTTACAGATGAATTGTGTGTGGTTTTGATATTTGGGGGACTTAATTCTTTTTTTTTTTTTTGCTTTCAACATTTTATTTATTTATTTTTTAATGTCCTAATTCTGTTTAATTTTTTTTCTCTTTTCATTTTTCTATCTTTATTTTTTATTTTATTTTATTTTATTTTAACTTTACAATACTGTATTGGTTTTGCCATACATTGACATGAATCTGCCACGGGTGTGCATGAGTTCCCAATCCTGAACCCCCCTCCCACCTCCCTCCCCATATCATCTCTCTGGGTCATCCCAGTGCACCAGCCCCAAGCATACTGTATCCTGTATCGAACCTAGACTGGCGATTCGTTTCTTACATGATAGTATACATGTTTCAATACCATTCTCCCAAATCATCCCACCCTCTCCCTCTCCCACAGAGTCCAAAAGTCTGTTCTATACATCTGTGTCTCTTTTGCTGTCTCGCATACAGGGTTATCGTTACCATCTTTCTAAATTCCATATATATGTGTTAGTATACTGTATTGGTGGTTTTCTTTCTGGCTTACTTCACTCTGTTTAATTGGCTCCAGTTTCATCCACCTCATTAGAACTGATTCAAATGTATTCTTTCTAATGACTGAGTAATACTCCATTGTGTCTACAAGCAATAAATGCTGGAGAGGGTGTGGAGAAAAGGGAATCCTCTTACACTGTTGGTGGGAATGCAAACTAGTACAGCCACTATGGAGAAGAGTGTGGAGATTCCTTAAAAAACTGGAAATAGAACTGCCTTATGACCCAGCAATCCCACTGCTGGGCATACACACCGAGGAAACCAGAACTGAAAGAGACACATGTACCCCATTGTTAATCGCAGCACTGTTTATAATAGCCAGGACATGGAAGCAACCTGGATGTCCATCAGCAGACGAATGGATAAGAAAGAGGGACTTAATTCTTAAGTCTATCTTCCGAATAAAGTGAAATTCAGACTTTAAAAATGCCCCCCAACACACACACCCACAAGCTGGAAACCTGAAACAGGTTCTATTTATTTATTTATTTGGGCGATTCAGTTTAACAATTGTTATTGTTCAGTCACTCAGTCGTATCTGACTCTTTGCGACCCCATGAACTGCTGCACACCAGTAGCTTCCCTGTCCTTCACTATCTCCTGGAGTTTGCTCAGACTCATGTCCGTTGAATCAATGATGTCATCCAATCATTTCATCCTCTGTTACCCGTTTCTCCTCCTGCCTTCAATCTTGCCCAGCATCAGGGGCTTTTTCAATGAGTCTGCTCTTCGCATCAGACTGTACTGGAGCTTCAGCTTCAACATCAGTCCTTTCAGTGAATATTTAGGGTTGATTTCCTTTAGGACTGACTGGTTTGATCTTGCTGTCCCAGGGACTCTCAAGAGTCTTCTCCAGCACCATAGTTTGAATTTCAAGTCTCAGATGAAGAAAAGGACGGGTGACATGTCAGGCAATCTTAAAGAGTTTATGTCCCTGTAGCAGAGATTCCAGGAAGAGCAGCAACAGCTCCCATATCTGGAAAACAACATGAAAGGACAGCGATGAGGACGTCCTTGAACGTCACAGTTCAAGGCAGTTTTATGTTTGCTGAGCATCTTCTGTGTGCTGAGTACTAAAACCTCCAGCCTGGAGAAAAGTGTGGTGTGGGCAGAGAACAGATAAGACCCATGCATAGGGACTTCTTAAGTTCTTAAGTTCTTTAAGTTCAGTAGGTCCAGGATATTACTTTATGAGCCAAAGTGAGAAAAAAAAATTCAAGGAGTGATAGTGGTGGATGACTCAGAAAGGATTCAAGATAAGAGTTTCATAGAGATGGTCAGAATGAGGTCATTGGCAGCTTGAGTGATAACTACTTCCTGGAGTGGTGGGTGTGGAGGGGTGCTAAGTAGCAGGGGTGGTTCCTCAAGTAAGATCTTGAAGTCTGGCTACAGGAGGTACAAGAACTGGTTGGTTTTAGAGCAAGCACCTGCTTCAGCCTAGTCTGGAAATACCTTAGATGACAAAAGCCAGTGTTAATGGAGACAGGCTGTATGTCTTACACTTTTCATGTCATCGAATCCCTCTATCAACCTCTGCAGTAAGTACTGTTTTTATACCCATTTCACAGGTAAGGAAATTGAGGCACAGAAAGTTTAAGTGACTTGCCTATCACACAGCTGGTAAAGTTCAGAGCAGGAATGAGAGCCCTGGTTCTCTTCCTCCAGGTCCCGTACTCTTAGGTGCTGGGTGATATGTACCCATACTGATATATCTCTGGACATATCAGTAAATCTCAATTCATTTGTCACTTGGTCTTGCTGTTGTTTTCATGTCAACTTACAGAAGCAAGTGAAGTACAGGAGAGCAACTTGCCTGTGTTCACATAGAAAGATGGTAGGAGAGGCACCCATCAGAGAATGAGTTACTCTCACAGGACTTAAAGTGGCTGGATACAGGGATTTTGAGCTTTTAGCACTGTGTGAAACCCAGCTAGACAGCCAAGATGATTCAGGGACTCTGCATCCATTAGAAAGTACAAACTTTTATGGACTTCCCTGGTGATCCCATGGACGGAGGAGCCTGGTAGGCTGCAGTCCATGGGGTCACTAGGAGTCGGACACGACTGAGCGTCTTCACTTTCAATTTTCACTTTCATGCATTGGAGAAGGAAATGGCAACCCACTCCAGTGTTCTTGCCTGGAGAATCCCAGGGATGGCGGAGCCTGGTGGGCTGCCATCTATGGGGTTGCACAGAGTCAAACATGACTGAAGTGACTTAGCAGGTGGTAATCTAGTGGTTAAGACTCTGCTTCTACTGCAGGGTGTGAGGGTTCGATCTCTGGTTGAGGAACTAAGATCCCACATGCCATGCAGCACGGTCAAAAAAAAAAAAAATCAACAACAATCATTTAGCGAGTCTCCAGCCCATACCCACCCCTGCATTCCTGATGACCCCCAAAAAGGAAAGCAATATTTGAGAAGAAATGACTTTGTTTTCACTCTTTGGATATTTAGAAAATGCTGGGGCTTCAAAGCCTTTCCCCAGACCCAGATGGAAAGGATGGATGGAAAGTTCATTTGAAACTAGTAACATACTACCTAACATTATTTTTAATATATATTTTAATAATATACTAATACTATATAATAATACAGTATTATACTAATAATGTATGCATATATATTACATACATACATACACAGATATATATACACCCACGCAAATGCATTGGTCATCTTGGGTTTAGCTTTGAGTTCCTAAAAGGAAAAACACAGCCTAAGCATAAAGGGCTATAATTTTCTTCTTTTTATCCTAAGTTAATGACATTGCTTTATCAGCTTGGAGTGTGTGTGACTGACCTATTGGCCTTTCTCTGTCCAGTAATGAAAATATGTGCTTTGAAAATGTGTGTACATGGGCAACGGAAAAACTGGAAGGATAATTGTCATAATGATGGGCCTTTGACAACTGTCCCATTATAAGGAAAAGGTGGCGAAACATCCATTGAGAAGTTGAGAGGAGACCTTATCGTCTGTTGAAGAAAAATTGTGGTATCAGCTTTGGCTACGCTATGAGGGCCACAGTTGAGGATAAGAGAAGTATACATGTCTACCTTCCCAATGCCATCTGTGTTGTGCATCTTTAAAAGGGATGTGTTGGGAGTTATGTTGTGGTCCAGTGGTTAAGGCTCATGCTTCCATTGCAAGGGGCATATGTTCGATCCCTGGTTGGGAAACAGATCCCACTGCTACTATGTGGTGTGGCAAAAAAAATTAAAATATGTACTGGTTAAATTGTTGAAGACCTAATACTATGTAAGTATTCTAGAAGAACTTACTTTTTTTTTTTTGGCTTCCCTGGTGGTTCAGATGGTAAAGAATCTGCCTGCAATCAATCCCTGGGTTGGGAAGATTCCCCTGCAGAAGGGAATGGCAACGCGCTCCAGTATTCTTGCCTGGAGAATTCCACAGACCGAAGAGCCTGGTGGGCTACAGTCTATGGGGTCGAAGAGTCAAATTACAAACTTCAGACAGTTTTTTTTCTAAATAATTTTGAATGATTACCTCCTAATTTATCTTTTGTAAGGGATATAGCATTCCATACAAAACGTTTTTAAAGCTCAGTAACAGGCATGAATGGTTATTAGCAATAAGAGATAATTACTGTGGAGAATCAACATGGAGAATCACATATTGCCTCCCGCTGTTTTGGAAATCATATTGGGCAGGGAGGCACTGCTATTAAACCTCAAGGCTGTGCCTTACCTGTAAAAGTCAGCTCCTCGTGGTGTCCTGGTCTGGAACCCAGACTGCCTGGTTTTTCTCCTTCAGTTCATTCTGTGTCACTGTGCAGCTCAAAAATGTGCTGAGGTCATGTGTGGTTAAGACAAGAATTTACCATAGTCATTTTCCCTCCTGACCTACCTATTATAAGACAGTCTACAGTGATTTGCAAACTTTGTTTTCTTTCAGAAGGCACAATGGGCCGCCATCTCCTGGGCTCCACTGAGGGTAGGGGAGTGGGAGAGTGGGAGGCGGGGAGTGGGCGTGGAGTCCTGACCTCAGAGCGGGGCTGTGAGGTGGTGCCGTCCTGCAGGCACAATCCCTAGGGCCGCCTGAGGATGCAGCACTGGCTTCGGTCCAGGTACATTGGAGGCAGTCCTAGAAGTAAGAACATCCATCATGCTTAGTAAGATCTTAGGTTGTAACGGCTGCCTTGAGCCTGCAGACAGTTTTCATGCAACTCACAATCTTGAAGAAGCGCTCTTTCTGCCTCTGCGGCCGTATGTTTTTCCAGCTGGACCTCCCCCAGTCTTCCGCTCTCAAGAAAGTTCTAATTCATTCAACCCAAGGGTGGCTCAATGGCTTTTTTGAGGACCACTGCAAGCATCAGCAGGAGTCCTGGCCACAGGAAAAAATCAAGCTACCTGAGCTTGGAGACACAGCTCTCAACTCGGCAGTCTGTGTCTTCAGATGCTGCACTTTCCTTACTCAATTTAAACTTAGAGAAAAAATAAACACATTGAAATATGTGAAAAACATTCTTATTAGCATGCTTTTTTTTTTTTCCTTCTGTGATTGAGACTTCCTCATCAAACCCGACAGTGGGAAAATGAAAGCTTTTGTCCACCCACTTATTTACTCTGATTAGCCAGTGACCTCTGGACCCTGTTTTCCATTGTTCATCTTCTATTCACCTGGGGAACTGGAGTTGTTTTTGCTTTTCCAGATGCTGTTTTTCAGATTGGTTGATATGATGGTTGGAGTTACAGCTCTGATACCCTTTGGAGTTCTGACCAAAGGGCCAAGGTTCACTTTTCCTAATTCTAACCAAGTCACTGGTCTTTGCTATTCAGACTTGGTTGCTGCCCTCTTGGTTATTTTTCCATGGAGTGAATTTAGGATTCAGTTCCTCATCCTCAAAAGCCCTAACTGGAAAGAAAATCGATCCTACATTCCCTGTGGAAAACTCCTTGAAAAAACCCACAGGGAACTGAGTTGTTATGTATAAAGCTCTTACTTTTATTGACATATTTATATTTAATTTACAATAGAAACTAAGCCCACTTCTTTACTTTAATAGTGTCCTCATTGCTTGCTGGTTAGTCTCTGACTACACTTCCTGTTGCCTTCCCACCATTCATTGCCCCTCCTCTGCACAACTGCTTTTTTCCAAGCCATCCCCTTGTCAGCACTTGTGTAGGTTTAAATCTCTTCGCATCACCTTCACACTACAAAATGTACAGGAGCAAAAATGATGTCTCTGATAACATAAAGAGGTCTTAGAACACCCCACACTAGCAGTATAAAATCCAAAATCCTGATAGTATTAGTTTGGGGAGACCAATTGAATTCAGGGATTGCTATGAAATTGTGCAATCTGAATCAGTATTTTTCAGAGCAGGCAAGAGAGAGCAATATTATGAGGAAATCACACTGATTTTCACTTTCTTTCTGGTTTGTTGGTTTCACAAAATGCTTAAATAAGAATATAATTATAATATTTCTAAATGGATTGTGCAACTGCTCTGAAGCTTGACAATACACCTCCCAACACTCACAATAATACAAGTGGCATATATCTGGTAGGTTACCCATTAAACGACTGTGACAGATCATATTTCTGGTTAATTGTTAGTTCCTTATGACCTTAGACTTTGCCTGTGTATTTAATAACACCATCTGCTGCCTAGGGTAGCAATGCCACCTTTTAACATGAGGATTACTGTTCTTACTTCGTAAACAACCGTGCTCCATCAGAGGTGTTGAAATTCTACCATAGAATTATTTAAATTATACTACCTATGGAAAGCTCAAAAAAAGAAACTTGACTTTCTTGCTTCTGCTGGCTTTATGGGCTTCTCCTAAAATGTCATAATTTATATACCATAATAAAAGCATAAAAAAGATTTACAAGTTGTATTCTTGGTCTCCAAAATGAAGTATTTTAAAAAGAACTCTGACTATGTTGTGCCTGTCTTGTCTGTCTTCTTCCAGGCTAGTTTCTCACTGCATTATCTCTGGGAAATTTCCCTATAAAACAGACGATTAAAAAATAATTCCCACAGAATGAAATGAGATGACATCTTTTTTTAAAAATCATCACCCAAGACCATGCGTCTCTGTTCTGGGGCATGTTAAGAATCCTGCTGGTGTTCAAGAAATATGAAAACTTCTGTTACCACATGGCCTATGATAGCGTAAATATGGACGGGGTTTTCAGTGGTCCCCTTTGTTTGGGACCCACAGATGCCCCTGGGAAATGAACTCTTGGTGGTCAGAGTGAGGGGTGGAGGGGGTCAGAGTGTCTACTTTAACTTAACCAGGCCCATGCTGTGCAGTACACTAATTTAGTGCAATTCTCCAATTCATGAATCAGAACTGCCTAAAAATAGAGGCTCTCTGGAATGGGAACTGCCTTGCATCTAACCTGATTCTCCTGCTGGCAGGAGAAACTGTATCTTTCTGAAGCAGAAGAAAGAAACACCATAGACTCGTTCATCCATTTATTTGTCCTTTAATCCATTGCTAGCCTTGATTCCAAAAGGAGCTGAGGGGAATGAAAATTATTGCTTAATTTTACTAGGGAAATGAAAAAAGGTGAAAACTTTTCCCCAGTCGCTATAATTTTTCATTCCTTAACAGGGTGACACTTTTAAACAGCAGGAGTGAGCTTTAGAGAATAAAGCATTCTAGGTAGTTTGCGTGTGAATTTTAACTGATGCTGGGAAAGATTGAAGGCAAGAGAAGGGGACGACAGAGGATGAGATGGTTGGATAGTATCACCGACTTGATGGACACGAGTTTGAGCAAACTCGGAGAGATACTGAAAGACAGGGAAGCCTGGAGTGCTGTAGCCCATGGGTTTGCAAAGAGTTGGACACGACTTACTGAGTGAACAAATGACAAGGCTCATAGAATTGATCACTATAAGCCCAGCACTCACACAACCCACAGCTTTATGCTAGAGTGTGGATACTTCACAGAGTACGAGTTTGTTGTTGTCTTTTAATTACTTGGAACGGGAGAAGTTGGCCTGAACATTTATCACATGAGAATAATCAAGAGGTTGTCTGCCAACAGAAAACAATTTCAAAAGTACAGAATGTAGAATTTAGAGCCTAAACCACTTGGTAGCATCCCCAAAGGCATGTCCTAACATGTTTTCAGTGTAAGAGAGCTTCAGCATTCCAGGCTTTTAAAAGAATGTCTCCTGTTACAGCTAAAGGGAGCTGCTTGTCCTTTTCCACACTCTGAATTCATGGAATCTGGAAGTCTGATTTTGGAACTCTCATTTTCAAATAAATTGAGTCATCTTTATATGAAAACTAGAGAACTTGGCTTTTCTTGCCCCCGTTTTTGAAGAATAGTTGAAATGAAACAACAACCACATGTAAATGCTTCCCACCATCACATTAAAAAAAAATTTTTGTCATTGTTGTTGCTGCACTGGGTCCTCGTTGCTGTTCTCCAGCGTTCTCTAGTTGCAGTGCACAGGCTTCTTGTGGCGGTGGCTTCTCTTGCTGCGGAGCACAGGCTCTAGGTGTGCAGGGCTCAGTAGTTGTGGTATATGGGCTTAGTTGCTCCGTGGCGTGTGGGATCTTCCCAGATCAGGGATCAAGCCCTTGGTCCCTGCACTTGCAGGCGAATTCCTATCCACTATACCACCAGGAAAGTCCCCACCACGATTTCTGAAATACACAGAACTGATGAAGCTTCATTAAGTTTTTTCATAATCAGAACCAGATAAATGAAAGTTGTATAGAAAGCCACAAATGTAACATTTCACTATGGTTAACAAAAGCACAACAAATGTCAAAACATCAGAATTCCTAGAACTTACTCTCACAACATCCTTCATAAATTCAGTACATAGCCAGCAAAGAACCACACAGCTATTAAGCAGTGGGATCCTGGGTGAGAATACAAAAAAACCTCAAAACAAGTTTCCACATCCTGCTGACCTATTCAGCCAAATGCTGGTCAGTGTATGGAATTGCTGTCAGGTTTTGTTTTGTTTTTTCCTTCTCTTTTTCTTCAACTGTGGCCCTCTTGAGTAATCTGAAGAGCCTGTGGTTAGTATACTGAGTTTTGCCCACCACATATATACATATATATCAGTCTCTTGTGGAAAGAAATATTTTCTATAAGCTTTGAGACATTTTAGTTGGGCATATTAATGCTGATACAGATGCTTTTCCACTGGCTAACTTAAACTAAGTATAGACTGTGGTTTAGACACTCCTAGCCTGGGATCTGAGCCCAGACCAAGCAGACATATTCTCAGATGATATGATGGTCTGGTAGCCATTTAACCTCACAATTTTATCCAATGGCACAAAGCCCCCAGATGGTGGACAGGCACTTACAGTCGTTTTTCTGCATTGTTTTGTGATTCCATATGAGTCAGAAGGATGTTGGGCTTGGGTTTGCCACATTCTCCTTGTTTCCATTATCCTCACCCACCATATGAAGGGTCAGAGCAGAAATGGTGTCAAGTTCAAAATTCCCTCTTCCAATCAAGAAAAACACAGACCCAGAGTGTTCCAGTGATCTGTCTCAGGTCCCAGGCCAGCTGCGTGAAGAGAACCGATGGTCCCACAGACATGTCCTGTGCAGATATGTGCTGCTGCTGCTGCTAAGTCGCTTCAGTCGTGTCCGACCGTGCGACCCCATAGATAGAAGCCCACCAGGCTCCCCCGTCCCTGGGATTCTCCAGGCAAGAACACTGGAGTGGGTTGCCATCTCCTTCTCCAATGTGCAGATATGTACATGTATGTAAAAAAGAACCTGTGAAAGAAATAGAAATAGGAGGCAGCCCACCAGTGGGCTAAAGAAAGAACTGCAGTTTGGGAAACCTGAATTCTAGCTGTTGTTCGACTGCATATTCCTTCGTCTCAAGGCAAGTTCCTTACTGTGCTGGTACCTCAGTTCACCAAATCAGTAAACAGAAGCTGATGTCTTAGTCATCATTAAGGATAAGGAATTGGTCTGCTAAGGCAAATATAGATAGGTAGGTAAGTAGATAGATAAATGGAAAGAAAGAATAAAAGCTGTCTGAAAAACATTCACAATCTAGCTATTTCTTAAATGCTAAAAGATAACAGCCCCTAGGAAGTTCATAAGTGCTAGCTCCCAGGTATGTTTCAGAACCAACTTTATCACTCAGGAATTTGCTTAAAGGGCTGAGGAGGCTTGCCAACTAGCCCATCAAAGTTCATTTGTATTTGCATTTTAGCTGTCTGTGACAAGCTTTTTAGTAAACATGTTATATTTAGTCAGTTACTTTTAGGAAATCTCTTTCCGTCCACCAGTGGTCTTTCGCTAGGGCTCAAACCCAGCCTATCTGCTCCCATGGATTTAGTTTTCTTCTTCCTGGTATGAACTTCAGTTCTGAGTGTGAATCTGAATTCTCTCCATGGTTTTGCACTTCCCTTGCCAAAGAGGTATCACCACCATGTGGGCCCAGGAATGGATGTGGTGCCAACCGAGATTGGCATTCACTCCAACTAACAAATTACAGCCCACAGTTAGGCTTTTAAACTTTCCTTTCTTTTCTCCTTCTACAGGGAGTCAGTTCTCTGTGTCTCCTTTATACACAAAACTGACCGAAAAAAAAAAAAAAAAAGTTAAAGTTTTCAAATGCTTATTGTTAATGTTTGCATCTCTGGATATCATTGGGCTATCAACTACATATATAATTGCTTTAAATAAAATTACTTTGTGTGTGTTTGCTAAACACATTAGACCAGGGCAAGTCAGTCACCAGAACAGATTATAGAAACCCTCATTGGTAGAGGTCAAATTTTCCTGTTGATTGGCATTCTTTTGTGAAATACTGGCTCCCTTCCATAAGAAATACAAGCAATAAAAATGAAACTTTATTTATTTGATGAAATTCCATGAAACATCTGACTTCACGGTTTTTTCTCTTCAGTGCCTTGTAGCCCTATTGTATTTACCTGTCTGCATGCAGAATAGCCAGAATTGGTGTCCTATACGAGGAATTAAATGATTTCATGAGACTTCTCTTTTTGTTTTTAGGGAAATAGGGCATAAAGAGTTAGAGGTGCAGTATTCCAATTTGGTGAGTAACCAAACTATTTCCTCGCTCAACTAAATCCTAGAAATGAATTTTGTATCCAAACACCAACATCAATTTTTATCTATAGTTTATAAATTCTAAGTTTCACCAGCATAAAACGGTCTACCATTTAAGGAGTTCCATACTAGGAATGGCATGGTGGCAAACTGGCTCACCTCTACCATATCTCTCTATCTGTTATGACTGTTGACTTTTCTTTGGATTGCCTATCCTATGAACTATACTAGAATCTTGTTTCCTATAAATACGGGTATAGATAGGCAAATCTTAACATTCTTTTTGTTAACACTCACAAATGTTAACATTCTTCTTCTAGGCCTCTAAACTGTGCATACATTTTATGTTAAATGCAAGATGTATACAGTATGTTCTAGACTATGAGAGTGTGTATTAGTCGTCCAGTTGTACCTGACTCTTTGTGACCCCATGGACTGTAGCCTGCCGGGCTCCTCGGTCCATGGAATTCTCCAGGCGAGAATACTGGCGTGGGTAGCCATCTTCCCAACCCAGGGATTGAACCCAGATCTCCTGCATTGCAGGCAGATTCTTTACCGTCTGAGTCACCCGTTCTAGACTATATTGTTAGACAAAAATACTCACACCTGCATTTCAGTTCTGGCACTCATCTTTAATGGTACTGCAAGAAAATCACTTAATTTTTCACTATCTTAGGTTTTCAGCTTCTGAAAAAGGACATGAATAAAATTTAGACTCAAAATAACTTTTCTGAATGCCCATAGGAAAGCAATAATAAACATAAAGCTATCACATCATGCTTAACTTTTCAGAATTGTAACATCTTCTATTTTTTTCAGTCCCCTTATTCCCGAATGTGTATGTAGGAAAGTTACCTTTTTAAGTAGGCAAGCTAAATGAGAGAAAGTGTATTATTTTATTTTATTATTTTCAAACATTATCTTTGAGATTGGTTTGCTCTTTTATCAGTGTCTTCCCCCTGGTATCTCTTAAAGGATTTCAGTGAGTGTCTTAAATAGAGGTTAAACCCGCATCCAGATATTATTCCAGAAAAGTGCATTTCATCATGCTCTTTCCAAAAAGTCAATAGGAGGGTTCTGGCATCAAATGGCTGTTGAATGCCTTCCAGTTCTCCTCCAAATTTCCTTGCAGACTGAGCGAGTGTGTGACCTCAATTTCTCCTTTATCTGTATTTTTCACTTAGCTCTTTAAATTCTGACACAGTCAGTAGTTAATCTACATCAAGGCCCCAAATTTTCCTGTATGTGGGGACTGTACCTATGTTTACACACAGGCTGGTGACTAACAGCTTCTGTGTGTATATGTGGATGATTGAGAGCTTCTGTGATTTCCTAGACCTTGCACAGAGAGTTTATCTCCTCCATATGCAGAAGTCTCTTTAGTATCTGAATGTTTTCTGCACACAGGGAAGGTAGGCTATAGGGAGGTCAAACAGAGGGAAAGTATTTCTAAAATAGCATATTTGCAATTTTGCTATTGCTTAGAAGGAAGGTGCTCATATCTATTACAGAAGGTTCTTTTATGTCATGACTCTCCATAGTATGTGTGGATGTGTCATATAAACAAATATCTCAAATATGTATTTATAACTTTTTCAAAGTGGAAAGCCTTGAATATGACACATGCTTTTCCAGTCTTAGGAAACTTCTGGCCAAGTACAAGGAGCCTAGGATGATAGCCACAAATATTCAGATGTCATATGGCTGCATTTTTTTTTTTTTACCTTCAAATATGCCAGGGTCAGAGTTTAAGAAGCTTTAGTATGGTTGAAACATCATGCTATTAATAGAAGCTGCCCTCTAAAGAATGAAGGCTGTGATTCCATGCGTGGATACAGGGTGACATGAAGGAACTCAGCAGTCCCTAGAAATACCACCTCCTGGACAGCACCCACACATTGGTGGGGACAGGGGGTCATAGCTCTCCCACAGCTGTGTGTCCTCCAGGCAGAGTTCCATCAGGGTCGTCTGGGGAGAATCATTTCTTTACAATGCCCTGTCACCTGCCAGTACAGGGCTGTGGTGTGTTATCAAGAGCATCTCAACTGGAGTGAGCTCCAGGGTTCAGATTCAGATTTTAGATGTTTAATGCTCATGCAGGGGAAACCTGTGCAGAGGTTGGATTTGTTCTACCCAACTGAGCTACTGCTTAGAACTGCTCTGTTTGGTTTACCTTTCAATCACTTGCCTTACGCCAGTTTTGGAGAGTAGCATACTGAATGGCTATCCTTTTGCTTCTAAACTGCAATTTTCTATTTTTTTTTTTTTAATGTTAGAAATTAGAGCTGGAAGACTGTTGCTCCATCTTGTCTCAGCAGGAGTGTGCCCCATAGAATATTCCTTAAGTTCTTAATACAAATTACAGCATTTCACCATTCTGCTAAAAAGCAGCTTTCCAACACTTCACCCGGCATCAGCCTGTCTGGCCATACAGGAATGTGTAGAAGGACACCACAGTCAACCTGGTAACCTTGACTTGGAGGGGCAGAGATGATCAGAGTTCTCTTTTGAGAAGGTCTGGAGCCTTTTAAGCAAGAGGACAGAGTCTACGTGACTAAAACATACCAACTTCCTCTTTCATAAGTCATCACATGATGAACTACAATTACAATTCCTGCCTTGTCTCTGCGAATTGCAGACGCATTGCCTCACCCTAGAAACCCTGCTCCTGTGTGTGGAGGAGGCGGCTCTAACTGCTGCCGCAGCCGCTTTGGAAGGGTTCCAACTCCAGTCTGTGCCGGGAGGGAGGGCGGTGGGTGGAAGACGAAAACAAAGCTCTGTTTACTTAGCATACATCGATAAAGCTGCTTCGGAGAGACATGAAAGGCCAGGCAGCATGAAAGACTTTAGATACAATATAAGGAATTGCTGCTCTGGACCCACGGCCAGCCTTAACCCCCTTGATTCCGGATCCTTTTATGGCAAGAGAAACCAGAACTAAAACAAACCTCTCCATCTTCCACTGGGCATTTCGTTAGGGAAGTTACAACAACTTGAGGTTTCAACATTAAACTGGTAGTGTAAAATAAAAAGGAAATGCTCTTCATTTGGAGAAGAAAAGCTCTGTTCCATAAAAACCCTGACTTAGTACCCCTCAAGGCAGAATTTGGAGCTCAGTGTTTCTATTTTGGGATAGAGCAACAGGCTGTCCCAGGAGGATATTACAGTGCCTGCCTGCTTGCAGGTAAATGAGTAAAATTAGGCCATGGCTGTAACCCCGAGTTGTTTTCTTTTAATATTTCCATCCCAGCCTACTGAGGCCACTTCTTCGGGGTATTGAGATGGCTCATCTCTCTACAGCACAGATCCTGGGTCTTATTCCCTTTGGTTAGTGCCCTAGTGGCTTAAGTTACATGCTAGGAGAGGCTATGGGTCTCCTATGAGAGTGACAGGTCCTGAAAACGGTGCATGATAGCAGGGACCAGGTGTGGCCAAACCCACCAGTTGCTGGGGATGGGGGTCCTATCCTCCCAGCTAGGAAAGGGTGAGGCAGGGTTGTAATTGCAGGGCAAGATCCGGGAGCAGATGGAGACCTTTATGGAGGCGCACCTTCTCTGGAAATCCCCACAAGACATTCAGGCTTTGCCTGCAAAAACATTTAGCTCTGGCATTACATTTTCTGTGCCATTTTCGAACAGGTTTTCTCATGTGCTTTAAGCAGCTCCCTCCACTGTTTCTCTAAGGGTGTTTTTCCTCTTCCCTGTGGTTAATTCTTTGAGGCAACCTGGCATTTTCAATAGCAACAACTAGAGAGAAACGTCAGCAGGATTTTTTTCTCTCTCCACCTACCAATCCAGTTGTAGGGAAGATAATATAATTAGTACCCTGTTCTTCCCACACTTAACCAGCTCATTCCAGTCTCAGGGAGAGAGGTGGGCCTGTTTTCCAACAAAGGAAGCTCGGCAGGCCGCCCTTCCAGAGCTGAAGTGTAAAGGTCCCAACTGAGAGTGACTAAGCCCGCGTCTATTAGTCAGAAAGACTAACGACCAGCCAAAAGTGATTTACCATAACACACGCCAGCTCCTCCTCCCGATAAAAGTGTGAAACTCAAGTGCTCAATTCAGTCTGGGCACAGCCTGTGGCTGCCAACGGTGGCAGAACGCGGCGAGACTGGCTGGCTCTGCACCCACACGTCGCCTTCGCGCCAGGCGGGTTTGCACCCACCTAAGCCCATCCTGGGCGGTGTGGTGGGCTCGAGGTCGGCCCTGCCCACTCAGCGGGGCCGGGAATGGCCGAGATCTGCCGGGTCCGCGCGACCCGCGGGCCAGCCAGTCGCTCACCCCCAAGCGCGCGCGGACCCCGCCGCCGCTCGTGCCCGTGCCCCGCGCCACCTGGAGTCCAAGTTTGGCCCCGTGGACGGGGCCCGGAGGGCCAGAGTCGCCGGCGGGGGGGCGGAGCCTGCGCGGTGACGCGGCCTCTTTGGCCGCTGACCCCGGATCCCTGGAATGTGCATTCGTTCAATGGAGCCGCCAGTGCCAGCGGCGCCGAGTCACGTCTGCGCGGAGCGTGCGCACTCGGCGGCGGCGGCGCACGCGGCCCTCGGCCCCGCGCCCACGTCACGCGGCTGCCGCGCGAACCTGCGCCAGGCGGCCGGGACCCCCGCGCGGTAGCGCGGGCCGGCCGGGAGGGAGCGCGGGGTGCATCGCGCGGTGCTGCCGCTCCCTCCCGGAAGGGCTCCGAGAAGCGGCGGGTGGACTCGATTCTAGGCCTGAGAGCACGCCCTCTTTTAGTAAAACTTCAGGGGACCGGCGGCGCCTGTGTCCTCCCCAAGACACATGCGAGTGTAAAAGCGCTTGCCGAAGAGTTCAAATAAAGCTCCTTAAAAGATGTTTAAAAACGGACAGAACCAAGTTACAAAGTGGCCTTGCTTTTCAAAACACGAGTTTTACACGGTTTGGTCTAAATGGACCTGGAGGGGAGGGAACTCGGCCCGAGTGGTCGAGGCAGCGGAGCGGGTGGAGGGAAACAAGCTGCGCCAGCCACGCGTTCACGTCGGGGACACAGGCGGCGGCGCGGACGGGAGGGCGGGCACAGAGGAGCCGGCTCTCCCAGCAGCGCCCGTTCTGCGGCGGGGGGAGGGGGGGGGCGGGGGGGGGGGGGAGGGCGGGCGCGCGCGCGAGGGGAGGGGGCCCGCGCAGGCGCCTTGCGAGGCTGTCGAAGAATCAAGTCTGTAGAAGTGGAGCGGCCGCGGCGGCAGCAGCAGCAGCGACGGCGGCGGCGGAGCTGAGGCGGGCTGGGCGCTGACGCGGGCGCTGGAGAGCGGCGACGCCAGGAGCTGTGAGAGAGCAGCGGAGCGACCCGGGGTCCGCGCCGCGTCCGAGCTCCGCGCCGCCCGGCCGCCGCCGCCGCCGCCGCCGCCCCGGCGCGGCATGCCCCGCCGCTCGGGCTG